>NC_055998.1:74985270-75288597 GCF_018446385.1 Zingiber officinale
GGGCACAGGTGGTTCGGCGGCTCGGCGCAAGGAGGAAGAGAGATCGCCGAGCAAAGGGAAAGGCTAGGGCATGCGGGAAGAATAAGAGGAAAAGAAAAAGAATAAGAAAAGAAAAAGGAAAAGAAAAATAAAAGTTTTCCTCATTAAAACAGGGTAGTCTAAACAGGCTTTTCCGGACCCCATTTTTATCCCCGTGAACTTATCCGTACGAGCTCCGAAAAATTCCCGAAAAATTTCCAAAAATTCCAGAAAATTCCCTTATTAATATTCGCTTATTTTTCGATATTTTACATTCTCCCCCACTAATAAAAATTTGGTCCCCAAATTCCGTTATCTACCATCAGCAAGTACTAACAACAGATATAGAGTATACATGCTGAACGGTAAATAAATCACATACCTCACGTGAAAAGATGGGGGTATCGAGCTCGGATCGTATCCTCGAGCTCCCAAGTAGCCTCCTCATCCGAATGATGCTGCCATCCGACTTTAACTAGCCGGATAGTCTTGTTCCGCAACTGACGCTCTTTCCGGTCAAGAATCCGTACCGGAACCTCCTCATAAGTAGCATCAGGCTGAAGGGGAACTGGAATATCTGCCAGCACATGTGTCGGGTCGGGCACGTATCTCCTCAGCATCGATACATGGAATACATCGTGCACACCTGATAGGGACGGTGGTAGTGTCAAATCTGTAAGCTACCGCTCCGATCCTCTCTAAGATCTCGAAAGGGCCAATGTACCGCGGAGCTAGCTTACCTCTGAGGCCAAATCTCTTCACCCCTTTCGTGGGTGAAACTCGTAGAAATACATGGTCGCAAATGGAGATCTCTAAGAGTCTCCGACTCCGGTTAGCATAACTCTTCTAGCAGTCTTACGCCCTTGACATCCTCCGTCCGATAGTATGGACCATCTGCCAATCGATCCAGGGGATCAGTCCTCCGAATCGCTAAAAAGTGCGCGGATTTGGTTAATCGATCACTGATTACCCAAATCGCGTCATGGCCTCGTCGTGTCCTCGGCAACCCTACCACAAAGTCCATGATAATGTGATCCCACTTCCACTCAGGAATAGGAATCCGCTGAAGTAATCATGCAGGTCTCTGGTGCTCAGCCTTCACCTGCTGACAGACAAGACATCTAGCTACGAAATCCGCGATGTCTTTCTTCATGCCGTTCCACCAGTAGGAATGTCTCAAGTCTCGATACATACGGGTCCCGCCTGGATGGATCGCAAATCAAGAGCGATGTGCCTCCTGAAGTAGCTCCCGTAAAACTAGATGAGACTGAGATATGCATAATCTGCTTCGGAAGTATATAACACCCTCCTCGTCTCGTGTAAACTCGGTCTGCTGCCCGGAAGCTATCTGACTGCCAATGAACTGACAATGTTGATCACCAGCCTGAGCCTCTCAGATCTTTGTCCTGATCGACGACTGAGCAACCATGGTAACCAGAATACCCTGCTCCGTAGATCCCTGCTCCTCAAGGTCTAACTCAGAAAAACCCTGAATCAAATCCGTAACTGAAGTCCGGTGGCAAGCCAAAGTCCCTCTGGACTTCCTACTGAGAGCATCGGTAACCACATTAGCTTTCCCCAGGTGGTAGCTAATGGTACAATTGTAATTCTTCAGAAACTCCATCCATCTCCTCTGTCGGAGATTAAGTTCCTTCTAACTAAACAGATCTTTGAGACTCTTATGGTCAATGAGAATCTCAAATGTAACGCCATATAAATAATGTCGCCAAATCTTCATGGCAAAAATAATGGCGACTTACCCAGATCATGCACAGGGTAGATCTTCTCATGCTCCTTTAACCGACGAGAAGAATAGGAGACTACCATATCGTGCTGCATCAGAACAACGCTCAAACCCTGAATAGATGCGTCGATGGAGAGGACAAAGGTAAAAATTCAAAATCGGAGCCAACACTAGTCTCCGCTTCAGCTCCTAGAAGCTGGTCTTGTCATCCTCAGTCCAAATGAACTTCACGCCTTTCCAGGTCAGGCGTGTCAGTGACATAGCAATCCGTGAGAAACCCTCAACGTATCTCCGGAAATATCGAGCCAAACAACGGAAGTTGCAAGCCTCTTCTATAGACTCCGTCTACTCTCAACGGTAATAACCTCGATCTCCTGTGGAACTATGGTATACTCCTACTGGGTCCGTATGTCTCAAACATCTCACAGAAGACAAACCCAAAACACACTACTGAACTTTGCATATAGATGTTCCCATTGTAACATCTCTAGACTATGCAAAGATGATGTGCGTGACTCACCGCGGATTCCAAATAGATTATAACATCGTCCACAAAGATAATGGAAACCTATCCAAACATCCTCGACATACCAGGATCATCGAGTCCCTGAAAACATCTAAGGCACTGTAAGCCTATATGGCAAAAACCAAGACACATAATGTCCGTATCACAAACATTTCTAACCATAAGATCTCCGATAATAAGTCGAAAATCTGATCATCAATAACATAAATCACCAAAGAATAAATCCTCCCGTGTGAGAGCAACGCTTCATCACAGAGAAACACCACATATATGGGAGCAACGCTCTACCACAAGAAATCCTCAATATGTGGGAATAATCTGAAATATGCATCTGTAATAAATATATGAGCAATGCTCCGCTACCAGTAATCCGTAATATGTGGGAGCAATGCTTCACCACAAAATAATACATAAGTACCCCAAGGCACCTAACTATCAAGCTAGAGATTGTACAAGATCTCTCTACCACAAATCACTGTGGTTAGCCTAGGCTATAACTACCTAGTAACTAATCAAATCCATCATCAACTCTATCAGCATCCTAGTGGGTCATCCACTGATAGGAAAATTAGTTGATGGGTTAATCCAACAAACGACATAATGCAGTCACTCCACATTCTGCATTCAGTATAAGTAAAATCATCATACTGCTACCAATGTATACACCTAGCACACATGCTCACACAACATATGTATGATCAACAAAATCCTCCAATTATTATACACCAAACATACTCACAACTCAGGTATATTCAGTATGATACATCCAACAATATATACCGAACACGTGTGCAAAATCAACATAGGTAAAATCAACAATACACCTCAAACAGCACTCACATAACATATCGTATAACCGACATATGCTTCCAATAAAACATACTAAATCCAGGTGCACTCACAAATCAAACCTAATCAAAAAGATACCTCAGATACCACACCAAACACATATGTACATATCACAATTCAGATTAAATCGACAAAATGCCTCCATCAAAACACCACCGATTTACTTATACTACATCTCGGATTTAATCAACAAGATATCTTCAATAATACATCCAGATACATACACCGAACTACATAGCTATGATCCACAAGGAAACTTCAAACCATATCAGAACATGGATACATATACTACTTGCAAATGGGCAGTCTACCACATGACTCCTACAACTCATAACAATCATAATATACATGTAACATAGACATGCAAAATCAGCACACCAGCTCAATCAAAGAGACCAACCTTATGCTACCAACACTCATGGGTTACCGGTATATCTAAACAAAATTCATGCATATGTATCAAGCATGAATACATCAATCAAAAGCAACCCAAAATAAAGCAGCCTAATCATCCAGTAACAACCCTGCTCTAGGTTAAAAGGAACTGGTATCGGACAAGAAAAATATACACACCGTGGTATAACATTGCCAGTCAATGTCATACACTACCAAGACTATATCTAATGGGGAAAATTTTATCAACATAAATCCAAATGTACTCTCCCAGTATACACTAGTAACTATTGTATCCCATAAGTGTTAAGCAATTAGCTCTACACTTCCTTACATCAGCGGGGTCACATATCCCAAAGCACCCTCTAAGTTATCCCACCAGGTATATACAATCCACGGTCAAAATCTTCATGGAATAGGATACATCGATCCTTTATAACCTATCCAAGCCGATAATGATATATGGCTAAATCAGTCATTTTCACGTCAGTACAAAACATGTACTCAAATGTGCTCTAGATACATAACTAAGCACAAATAACCTAAAGGTTCGAACCTCTAAAAATAGAATATGACAATCCTCTACTGATCACCCAACAAAACTAAATCATTCATCTACTAACTAATCAAGAATACCTTAATCCTCCTCAAGCAACTAAGGTATATCCAACCACATAATATCATATGTATAAATGTGTATAACCCAAAAGAAAAAATCAATATTTAGGAACATCAAGACACTCTCATTTTCATCCTCAAAAATATCAGCCCACATAATATCAGATGAATCAGTCTCTACTCCCCATGAGGGCAAGTTAGCATTCAAAACATCAAATCATTATTTATCCACGAAGTCCAATATCAGAGGAAGCAATTATCCATTTTATCATCCTTTTAACTAACCCCAACTAACCAGATTATTAAAATCTCATAGGCACACTCAACCATAAATTCTCTAGCACCCAATTTATAAACTGATCACCAACCATAATCATCAAACCTGTGAATATTATAAATGACACTCACTATGTCACCATCAATGACAACCCAAATATAAATCATCAAAATAGTTATCCACTAATAGATCATCAAAACAAATATCTAATAATGGATCATCAAACAACCACATAATATTTACTCTCATAAATCATTAGAAATCAACACATCACAATATCTGATCTTCCAATATCCCTCAACCTCAAATCATTCTCAACAATGATCAAACATGATAACTCTCCAATGCCCAATTTTCATCATATCAGGTACCCTAATATCCAAAGGATACGAGTATAAAAACTCTACTGGCTAAGTCCACAGGAATATATAGGTATCATCCATTACCCAGCTAACAATAGCAGAGGCTGATATGTGCCTCCAACTCCTACTAGTAGTAACAGAAACTAAAACTACTGGTGGTATGATATGAAAAATCACCAGAGACTATAATCCTTGATCTCTATTAGGGTCGACCATGATCAGTGGCTAACCCATCACATGTAATATGGCTACAACAACCAGACAGGTAATAAAGATAAAGTGTTAATAGATGTCATAACTATCATAAAATAAACATCATACCTATTTGCCGTCTGGAGATGTTCCATCGCTGTCCAGTCCCCAACTTCTGACCTCAAAATTTCGAACGAGAAAATCGCTGGAAATCCAAATAAATCCGAAACGGAAATCCGAAACATAACCATATCGAAAATCGAAAATGCCCGGTTTGACTCGCAAACACGGCTAACCAAATATTCGTAATACCAACAACAGTATCCGATAAATCCGTAACACCAAAAGGATATCATAACCCGTCAGATACCAAATAAATTGGTATCGGATAAATCGAAAATTCAAAATACGAAACAAAAGATCGTAAAACTTGGCTCGATACCACTAATTGTCACGCCCGGAGTCCTGTCCAAGAAATTTCAAAGATCTCCCGTGACAATCAAACTTTACATAACCCACATACCTCGACAAAGTACTGGAATAATGAAAATAAAACCAATCACCACGCTTATATAAGTATTCACCTCGTCACACAACCACGCTCTAATAAAATAAACAACATAGTAATACTCTGACTCGAAATCAACCTTACTCAACTACACTCGTAAAGCCCAAATCCGATTTTTCTTACCTCTTCTGCCGTCCAGATAGGCATGTAGTAGTATAAAATCGAAAACAAATCCATCAACGAGACAACTTATATAATATCTAAGTATTCAACATCCAAATCCAAATATAGTCAAGTGAGAATAAAAAATAATACAAACGATAGCAAATAGTTGGAGGTCTGCAGGGGACTAGCAACTGGAACTCCCTCCTGACAGCATCAACCTGAAAATAACAACAATGGAGGCGGGGTGAGTCCAACACTCAGCAGGTACAGTTGATATGCAAAGTAAAGAAAATAACACCTAGCACTAATCATGCGTACAGTCTCCTGATGAATAAAGGTAAATACCAAACTGAAGTAAGCAGGAGAGAAACTGTACTAACCAGGACCCGGTAAAAGGACAAACAGTCCGAAAGGTATAGAAGACCTGTATGCATGTCAATCAAGGTATCCAAGCAATGTGCAGCATATAAGTGCAACAAACACAAACACAAACAATAAATGCATCATGCATATGATGCCAATGTCATGGTCACCCCTGACGCCAGTCAGCCAACTCATAACAAAAGTGGGACCGAGTGGGTAGAGCTGTGACAACCGTACACTCTGCATCACTGCTCCTGATGAGTGACCGAGTGGACGGGATACTGTCGGAGTACACACATACTCCTACCCCAAATCATAAACGGGGGAGCGTAATGCTCTCATCTCCCGGTACACGATGACGGGGAGGGGTCTCTAACGACTATCCATGAGCGGATCAACGGAGCACCGGAAGAGTCAAACTGACGTGCTACCACACTGTGTCACGCTACCCATGAGCGTCACAACGGAACACCGAACAGTGATGAAAACTGGCAAAGTGCTCGACAATAATGGAGCAATCTATCGCACAGCATGCGATCATGCAAATGGTGCATGTCACTAAGCATGGTAATATACTAAACCAATCTCTGGACATATCATAATGTGCACCAAAGCGAATGAATCATATCAAGGTATCTGATCATATAAGGTATCAAACCTAGGTCCTGACATGGTAAAATATGGTTATATCACTACCCATGAGCATGTGGAATCAGGTACATATCCATACAAGATGTAAACAAACAATCAATCAACAGGTAGCATGTATTGGGCAGTGATTAACCGGAACAAGTAAGAAACACAATTAATGCATCTTGTTAATTTAATTACTAAGCATATCAAAGATAATAAGTCAAAAGTACCCGCCTCCAATCGAAATGGTCCAATCCGACAATCGAGATACTCGTCTCGAATCAAAGTCCTGTAATAAACCGTATAGTTTAGCTAAATTTAATTATAAGCAAAATAGCTAAACCAAATTATTTTTCTCCAGGAACCCTAATTAAATAGTTAATCATAGTTAACTATCCCTAATCCAAAGCTTAAGGTTTCATTCCTAACTTAACCACAAGTCAACCAAACTACACATGAACCACCAACTATATAATGAATCAAACATATCCAAACAAACTCAATTAAGTATCTTACCGAATTTAAATCTGCACAACTCTAAAGCTTCTGTCAACTGCACAACTGAAGATCGACTTATCGCCGCTAGCAACAAAATAAATTGCTGGATCAAGGAAACCACAGCAAATCCCATTAGAATTCTTTCCCACTGTCCAATTAAGATGACGACATCATAAAATCAGCAACACCTAATTTTCCTTACCCAACTCGTAGTCGCGCTTGTTGATCCACACCAGAACTGTGGCTACCAGTACAAATGGGTTGCTGCTGGAACAAATCGAACAAACCAAAACAGCAATTAATCCAAATTCTTGAACTCACAGAATTTCCAACCAAACTAAATCTCACTGTGGATTTGATCAAGGCAGAGAGCACTAGGGCAGCGGCGTCGATAGGCACAGAGGTGGTGGCAACTGGCGTTAGGGCAGAAACAATCTCGGTCGACAGCAACGGCTCGAGTTCTAGGGCAAAGGAGCAAAGGGCGCAGCCCGCGCGGAGGAGAGGACCAGGATGTGGCTCAGTCGGCGGTGGCTCTGTGCAGAACTCGGCGTGGAGAAGGCCGGCGTCGCGAGAGATGAGGGGAAAAAGGAGAGTTCGGCTCTGATGTGAGGTGATCGGAGATAGGGCGCCGAGATTGGGAAAAAACCGGAAGTGGCTTGAGCGTTACCGACGCGTTTCCTGATCTCAGTGGCGGAGAGGGCTCGCAATCCAAGCTCGGGCAGGGCAATCAACCGGCTGCCGGCACTGGGGTTCCTGGCGGTTAGGGCACAGGTGGTTCGGCGGCTCGGCGCAAGGAGGAAGAGAGATCGCCGAGCAAAGGGAAAGGCTAGGGCATGCGGGAAGAATAAGAGGAAAAGAAAAAGAATAAGAAAAGAAAAAGGAAAAGAAAAATAAAACTTTTCCTCATTAAAACAGGGTAGTCTAAACAGGCTTTTCCGGACCCCGTTTTTATCCCCGTGAACTTATCCGTACGAGCTCCGAAAAATTCCCGAAAAATTTCCAAAAATTCCAGAAAATTCCCTTATTAATATTCGCTTATTTTCCGGTATTTTACAGTGAAGCTAGGTGAAAGTCCTGGTGAATGAAGCCAGGCAGATAGAAAATCCTAGTGAGTGAAGCTTGGTGAAAGTCCTGGTGAGTGAAGCCAGGTAGATGGGAAGTCCTGGTGAGTGAAGCCAGGCAGAAGAGAAGTCCTGGTGAGTGAAGCCAGGCAGATGGGAAGTCTTGGTGAGTGAAGCCAGGCAGAAGAGAAGTCCTAGTGAGTGAAGCCAAACAGATGGGAAGTCCTGGTGTGTGAAGCTAGGTGAAAGACCTAGTGAGTGAAGCTAGGCAATATGAAAATCCTAGTGAGTGAAGCTAGGTGAAAGTCCTGGTGAGTGACGCCAGGCAGATGGAAAATTCTAGTGAGTGAAGCTTGGTGAAAGTCCTGGTGAGTGAAGCCAGTCAGATGGGAAGTCCTAGTGAGTGAAGCTAGGCAGAAGAGAAGTCCTGGTGAGTGAAGGCAGGCAGATGAGAAATCCTGGTAAGTGAAGCTAGGTGAAAGACCTAGTGAGTGAAGCTAGGAAATATGAAAATCCTAGTGAGTGAAGCTAGGCAGAAAGGAAGTCCTGGTGAGTGAAGCCAGGCACGTGGAAATTCAGGTGGGTCAGGGCTGACCGGACACCTGGTATCGGTAAGTCCAGGTGGGTCACGGTTGACCGGACACTTGGCACGAGGAGAAAAGTTCAAGTGAGTCAAAGGGATTGACCGGACACTTGGTGAGGAAGTTCTAGCGGGTCAAGGGTGACTGATAACCATGATTTTACTGCATTATTATGATTCATTTATGCATGGTTTTGATGTTGGTTTCCTATTTTAAATCATGGTTACATTACATTTTGTGCATTGTGTGTATTTTTGGACCTAATTATAAATTATCTTATTTTTGGTATTATTTGATGCTAATATTTGATTCTTATTTTGCAGGCATCAAAGGATCTTAGATTTGGATCTATTTGGACCAAAATTGGGCTCGAATCGGAGTTCAAACAAGAAGATCAAGCTTTGGAGCATTATGGGCCGTTCATCAAGAATAGGACAGATCTGGACCATCCGTTGAAGATCTGGCCGATCCAACTTAATGGGGAGCAGATCTAAGCCATTGATGAAGATCCAAAAGTTTTGATCCAGATCTGAGTTCATCCAGCCATTGATCCAGCCGGATTAATCTGGGCCGCTTATTGAAGACTGTGCAGATCTGGGCCATCCAGTGATGATCTGATGGATCCGACCTACGGGAGGGTAGATCCAGACCCTAGATCAACATCAGTACCTTCGGATCAGATTTTGGATGACTTTTTACCGTTGATTGAGCCCGGAATCATCTCAGCCATTCATTTCAGATCCAGATCTGATTTAAATCTGAGAAGCTACAGTGAGCTTCTTCGTCGACTCCACAGCGCGCAGAAGCTTCGTCTCCGCGGCGTTTCTTCGGATTCCGACCCCTTTCTCTTCTCCAATCAATCTCCCGAGCTTCTATCTTGGTGGTGAGCTTCTCGGCGGCGACATCCCGATCATCTGGAGCCATCGGAGAGTGTTCTCTCTGGTGGAATTTGGCTCACGGCATCTTCCTTTTCCAGCTCGATTTGGCGGTGGTCCTCCAAATCCAAGCTCCGATTCCCATCAGCAACATTCGGAGATGGTCTTCCGATGTTCCTGAGCTTCACTCGACATTCATCCGCGTTCCACAGCCTTCCATCAGATCCAGAGGTAGATTTCCATATTTTCGGCATTTTCTTGGGTTTTGGGTTGTTTCTAACGTGCCGGGGGTGGTCCGTCGGCACTTGTGAGCATTCCTCGAGCTGATATGCCACTGAGATGCTCCACTAAGGTCCGGAATTGGGTGGTCACGATTTCGGCCTCTTGTGTGACGGCTTGAGTGTGAAGTTTGGTGAGATTGGTTGTGAGTTGGATTGGTTAGGATTTATTTCATTTTATTAGTGTTTTTACAGCTTAGAACAGATTCCTTTTATGTTTGTTAAGTTCTTATCATTGCAATTTAGCATTTCTTTGTTTTGTTGAAGTTTAATTCATGTTTGGTAGTTGTAATTTCATTGATACAATTTAGTTTAATTCTTGTTTGATGCTTAGTTAATTGTTTAGTGTTTAAGTTCTAAGTTAGGGTTTAAATTCTGCTTAGATTTGATTTCTGTCTTGTTATTTCATATTTAGTTTAAGTGTGTTGATGGATTTATCACAACGTAGTGTGCCAATACGTAATGATTTGTTCATTGGCACATAGTTAGGTTTCACTCTTGCATTAGATTAGTTTCTTATTTGTCGTGCTTTTCATTTATTAGATTTAGATTCAAGCTTAAACACCCCTCAATTCCATTTTTATATCGAAAACCCCAAAAATAGGAATAAAAATATAATCCTAAATTACATCATACTGTTGGTTCCTCGTATCGATCCTGGGCTCATTACTACAACATTATTGCAAAATTAAGGGGTTCAGTGGAAAATACATTTGTACAATTTGATTAGCGGATGTGACAGATTGGCTACATCAAATTTTGGCGTCATTGCCGGGGAGATTGTAATATGCAATGTTTAGTAATTTTAGGATTGTTGTTTTGATTGCTTTCATGATTATATATTCATGTGTTGATTTTATTTGTTCCTGAGTCTTCTGATTTTATTTGCTAGTGTTTCAGTGTAAGAACAGGAACTTCATGTGACCATGGATCCATATCATCAGTATTTTGGAGATGAGATGGAGAATTATTTTTATCAGCCTCAGACTCAGTTCTATCAGTCCTACCTACCTATGGAGCAGCGGAATAGGTATTAGGATGCACAAGAACAAATTGAAGAATCAATGTGGAAATGCAATGAAGTTATGCAACAAATGAGAGAGCATCAAGAGCAACAATTTGCAAGGATACAGAATATACAGAGTCAGTTAGATCAGATAGCATCATCTATTAATCAGTTACAAGCACAAAGAGCCAGTGAAGAGGTGGATTGTGGAGATCTTGTCAGGCCTGACACTACTTCCATTTCTTCACAACAATTTTCTAGTTTTATTTGTGATGATGTAGTTGTTCAGATTTCTGATTCTACTGATAGTGTTGCTTTAGATGTTGTTGAAGATGCAGGTATTGTTGCAGAAGATGATATAAGTGTAGGGGAGTGCTTACTGGAAGCATTACCTCAAGAATCACCAAGAATGGAGGATGTAAGTGTAGGGACTTGTGCTATAGAGCCAAGCACCCAAGAATCACTACATGAAGTTGTACATTCACCAGAATTAGAGTCTGAGCATTTATTTGATGAGAAAGAGGTAACAATCACCACTCCAGGTACTTCCCAAGATGACAAGGTGAGTATTATGTGTAATTTTTCAGAGAATTTTATAGAGGTACCATTTATTGATTTTATTAGATGTGAATCATTTCTTGAAATATCTTTTACTCACACTAATTTTCTCCTATTTTCTTTTTATCCCACATGCATGTGGGAGGTATTTCCTTTTATTGATGTGGAAGGAGAAATTAAGCTTCCGGAGTGGGTGCTTAAACTGAACCGACTTAGACCTCCGGAAAGAATTTTGAAGGGAAAAATGAGTAATAAGGAGAATTTGAGTGGAACCATGATTACTCCACTTCCGGGGTGGCTACTACTTCTAAACCTTCTTCAACCACCGGGAATTAAAGGGGAGTTGGTTCCAATCTTGCTTACTTTTGCATTTTAATTCATACTTTGTGTTTAGTTTTTTCTCTAATAAATTCTTGATACATTTCTTTAGTTCTATACTTTGCATTTGCACTTTGTTTTTACATTTTTCATTTTATTTCCACATTTTACTTTCATACTTTGCATTTTGTTTAGTATACATAGCATGCCATTTGAATAAAAGCCTTCATGGGGATTATTTAGTAATATTTTTAAGATGGTAAAAGTCTCTTAAATTTGATCATCAATTTTTGGCCATTGGACATGATTGGATGCTTTACTTACATGAAATTGGTTAAAATGGTGGTGGATTCCAATTTGATCAATTGAACTTGATTGCATGAAAATTACCTAGTGAGGGCCACCACAAGCCTTAACTCTATTATTTTCTCTTGTGTGGCATGCACTCATAGCAAATTAAACTCTAGAACTTGCTTAGTTTCTTTTCAAAGTCACAATAGCATAGGTGTGCATGAAGATGAAGGATATATGTCATTCTTGTTTCATCATAACTTCTAATTTCTTTCTGCACAATTTTCTTGAAACATCCTTAGCTAGCATTTTAATCTTTGATCATTTTTGCTTGCCACTCTTCTTTTATTGAGAGTTGTGGATAATATTCTTGATGAGTTAAATCACCAAGATGGACAAGGGATTAAGTGAGGGGCTTGTATGAGTTTGGAGATCTTGATGATTTTGGATGATTTCATGCCCTTACTATTGGTGCTTGATGTGTACAATATGCAGTAATTAAGGCCGGGAATTGAAGATTATGTTCTTTAGTGCTGTTGGTTCAGAAGTTTGATGTTTTAAACAAAAGGACAGCAGTTGGCACTTTAACCAGTGAGCAATTTTCTAATTCTGTTGGACAGGATTTAGAAGTGTCAAGTTTTCTGGAATTCTAAATATGCAGTAACTCTTTAATTGATGTTATTAGCCGAGACAAGATGGGAATCAAGCTATTGTTTGATTAAATGATTGTAAAGTTTTTTTTTTAATTTTATGGGAACAATTGTTGAAGCTTGAACTGGATTTGCAGTAACATCAGTGTGATATTGATGCTGCAAATCTGAAATGCAGAATTCTGCAGAATGGAGTTTCAGCTGTGCAGTGTTCATGAATGGAGTATCAAAAATTTAGAAATAATATCAAGGAAGGAAGAAGCTTATAAGAAGTGTTGTAAAGTGAAGAAACAAATGGGAAGTTGGCATTAATAGCTTCTACCAAGATTCATTTCCATTACTGAAAAGTATGAATCTGAAAGTGCAGAATTTTGGAGTTGCAGAATTGTGTGCAGAATTGTGTCAATTGAAAAACAAATTGTAACAAACTAGAGTTGCTGAAACTTGTTAAGTTTTGAAGGATGAATTGGTAAAGATCTTAAGAGTTTTGATGGAAAGAATTTGAAATTTTTGAAGGCCTAATGGTGGCTAATTGATACAAAGCCAGGAAGCTGTGCAAGAATCAGCTGGATTACTGCAGAATGCAGTTTGATTCTTGATTTATTTAATGCTTTGTGTGGTTCTATGAACTGAAGATTTAGAGTACATTCTTTGTAATTTAAGCATGCAGTGCTAATGGATGAAATTCTGAAAGTATAAGCTTGATTTCAATGCTAGAAGTAGTAAAAGAGAATTCTGTTACAGAGTTTAGAAATCTGAAATCTGCATTTTGCTATACTTAATGGAGACCAAGCTATTTGTCCAGTTGCAATTTGAAATCTAAACGTCATTTTAGTCGTGACAGATGATGAGATTATTTTATCGGAGTTATTGGAGTTTAGATTCAAAGTTGAAGACAAATCTGAGATGTAAGTTAAAGGGCTGTAAAATGCAGAATGAAACAAACAGAATGGATATCAGAAACAAATCAGTGAAGCTGGATATAATTTCCTGAATATTGTAGTGCTAAATGAAAGGATTCTTTAAGCTTAATCATGTGAAGAACAGGCCCAATTAGCTTTGAATTTTGGAATTTGATACTATGGTGATACATTCAAAACATCATTGGCAGATTTGGGAGAAGGGTTTTGAAGTTAATGAATTCTGAAATCTAGCCATTCTGAATTCTGAATGCAGAAGCAGATTGGTTTAAATCTGCGGGCATCCATCTGTAGGATCTAAATCACAACTAAAATGTACTTCTAATTCAACAAGGAATGAGTTCTAACTAAAGATGAAGAAACCAATTGTAAAAGCAGAGAAAAAAAAAATCAGTAAGCTGACAGAGATGCTGGAATGCAGAAACAGAGATGTTGATATGCTGGTAATTTAATCATTATGGATCCAAATTCGGAATTGAATTGGTGAGCATCATTTTACTTATGAAGCACTTGAAGATAGCATCATTTAATTTGAAAAGAAGGAAGACAGGGTTAGTAATTGATACTCAAGCAGTGAAGTAAAATGCTGGAAACAGAACTGCAGAATTGAAGTGCAGAGCTGGAAATTGAAGTACAGTCTATTTCAGATTTGTATCAAGATTTGGAATGTAATATTCAAATGACAGAAGCTTAATCAAAATTTAAGAGTAAGCTGGAAATAAATGTTGATAAATGATAAGGGGCTGTATTCTTTGCTGATCAGTTCCATTCACGATAGCATCAGAAACTTAATGCTGAATCTAAAATTACAGGAATTCAGTGCTGTTATCAGAGGATAAAAGCTGGGTAGCACCTTAATTCTTTGAGCTGGATCCTGAATATGAAGTCTAAAACCTTGGAATTTTGGGAGCTGCAACTTTTCAAATTCTTGCTGAATTCTAAATCAATTCCAACAACTAGATTTGGATTAGTAAAGTCTGTATTTACCTCAACATACATGCATTGTGTCAACTCTAAATGCTGATTTTGACCAATAACAACCTAAAATTGTCTTCCTGTTAATTTCAGAATTGATAACTAGAGTGTAGTATTAGTTCATCAGCAATGCATTCTGAAATTGATTTATGAAGTGTTGGTTTTTCTTGTGAAAAACTTTGGGGTTGCAAGAAACCAAAGTCTTGATACTGAACCTGAAAAGCATCCTGCTGGAATCACATTTTTGAATCTGAAAACGAAATATACAGTTCTGAAATTTTCAGAAACGGAACCTTAAGTCTGGTGGTTCACTGTAGTGCAGAATTCAAGAAGTTGGTATGAGTTTTAAGAAATGCTTCTGGAATTTTGTTGCTGTCATTAACTTAGCTGGAATTATAGGTCATTTTTTTCTGGCATTCAAGAAATCTGGAGTTTCTAGAATCTGAACTTTGAAGTGCAGAATTTAGAATTGTGCTGTAATTATGACATCAGAATTTTGTTTGCTCCTTTAACCATGTGACATTGTGCTATAGCTGAGGATGAATACAAATATTTGGATACCAGTTTTATTCGGATTTGGGATGCAGAGAACAGGAATGGATTGGAAACTTGTAGAGTTTGATCTCTGATTTTTGAAATACAGTAGCTATGTAGAATTAGAATCCAGATTCAGGCTTCATCAACAATTGTGAATGGAACTGATTGCTGAAATTGTCTAGTCTCATTGCAGTGCATAGAATTAGAGGTCTAAAACCATATTCCTTGCTGGAATTTTAAAGCAAGAGCAACAGAATAGAAGTTGCAATTTTCAGATTTGTGTGTGCCAATTTTGTATCAATCACCATATTGTTGGTCTCTTTTGTTTTCAGGCCTGTTGCTAATTTTTTACCTTTGCCTTTTGCATTATTTCCATGCTTATGAAGAGCTAGAGCCATTCTGAAGCAGGAACAGCTGCAACTCCCTATATTCTGGAATGGTTGTCTCAAATGCTGATTCTGCAGGATGCAACATCTATGTGACTAAGTTGCAGAAACTTAGGTTTTGATATGCAAGGGACTACCATTGCTTGCTGGATGCTGAATCACAAATCAGAGACCTAGTTGTAGTAAGCTGTAGTTTTCTGAAATATCTGTAGTTTTGTGAAATCTGCAGAATTAAGATCTGATTTCTGAAAATTGCTGCTGATGTGACATCAAGCATAGGAAGTGTTCAGAAAATTAAAATTATGAGATTCCGAAGTTGCAGAATTTGAAGAGATCAGGATGTAGGCAGTACAACATTTGCATTCCAGTTTTGGAACTGAAATTGTAGTAACAAGGATTAGGAGTCAATTTCAACTTGAGTAAATTCTGAAATCTGCACACTGCAGCTTAATAAAATTTTGCTGATTTCCAGAATTCAGAATCCAAATTGAATGTTTCTGCAATTTCTGATTCGGCAAGGTTTAATCTGATGTAACAGTATTTGAAGTTCCAATCACTCTAATGCTATATGAGACCACTGTTGGCTGGAATTTTCTTACTTAATGCTGAAATTGATTCAATTCTGGAATCCTGAAACTTAAGTCCAGAGATCAGAATGCAAATATGCAGAATCTAGAATTTTCCAGCTGCACTTCAGTTTTGATTCAGAAATGGCATGACAAAATTTTGTGAAGCTGATTTCTTTGTTCAAACTTTTGAAATCTTATCATTATTATTGGAGATCTGATAGGAGCTGAAATGTTCAGTTATGGAGAGTTTTCTGCTGCATTGTACCTGCAATACACCACAAAAACAGAAAAGGTAAAGAATCTGCAGAATGAAGAATTCCCTTGGCGCTAGAAGGAGGGCATTATATGATGTTCTGAATATGGAATAGAATTGGTACCAGAACTGTATTAGAATTTCTAAATCAGAATTGAATTGCTTGATGGATGGGCACCTGCTGTAGCACACTCAAGATTCATATTCATCCAGAATTCAATAACACACCAAATTCATCTTGATTCCTTTCCAGTCCTCTCCTGTATCTGAGCAAAAAGAAGGCATTATGATAGCAAATCAGAACTGTAATTGATTCCTGGTTTCTGAAAATTATAACTCAATTGAGATAAAGATCAGTTCTGAAATTATTGTTGCAACTCTATAAATTCCTGGACTTGGGAAATGTCCTGTTGAAATCAAATTGCTGGGCAATTTTGAAGCTGGAAAATGAGTATACAGTTTCTGAAGTTTTACAACAGTGAGGAACTTGACAAGTGAGATGTTACTCTTTTCAAGCTCCTGGTGACTATAATCTGCAAATCTGTTGTTTCTAAGTTACAATACTTGGATTCAAATTCAATTCAATGCTAATGGAGTTGAAGTTTTGGTAACTGAATTTTGTTGCTGAATTTATAAGCTGTAGCTGCTGATTTCATTTCTTGGTCCAGATTTTTGAAAATGCTGAAATCGATTTGGCGCTTGATTTAAGGGGCTGGATTAGTAGAATCTTGGGAAGAGATGACAAGTTCATTCAAGGTTAAAACATGCTGGACAGAATGCTGACAGTATTCAAATGCTGGAATTCTGAAATTGCAATACCAATCTGAAAACTTGCAGTAGTGAAAGGAAACTGAATCTGATTTCTGATTTTTGAATTTGCTGGAAGAAGTGTGTGCTACCTAATTCTGAAACTGAACTACAGATTTCATAATCTGTGTTGGATCTGGTGTTAGAAATATTGAACCAGATGCAAAGCTTTGGGTTGAAACTTCACTACCTAACCATAGATTAGGTATCTATTGCAAGATTGTATCAAGGTTTTGGAAGGAGAAACGGAATTAACAGAAATAATTCAGAAGGTGGACTTGATTGTCTACTATAATGTTATGTAGAAGTGAATCATGGATACTGAAACAGAGGGAAAGATGAAACAATTCTGCAGATTATCAAGTTTTTGTGTACTTGATATGTTCTATTGTCCGAGACGGCCAAGATTTTAAGTGTGGGGGAGTGAGTTCTTTGTTAGTTGATTGATTATTTGAGCTTTCAAATGCTGAAATTTAAGTGGAAAAATGTGAAAAACAGAAACAAATTGTTGGCAAATCAAGAGTATCAAGTGTGAAGGAAGAGTATCAAAATTTTTGATTTGCTATTTAATTGAAGGAGAGGTTATCTTGATATGTTGAATTGTTAAAAACAAATGGTATTCATCTCTTTTTACATCAAAATGGTCAACTCATCAAGTATATTCCTCCAATACTCTCATCTTCTCATTTTCTTCATTTATGCCTTTTCTTTTGCTACTACATTAACTTCCATTGTTCTTTTTGCTTCCATTTCAATTATTCATGATAAATTCCTTTTGATTCATGTATGCTATGTTTATAGTGGTGGAGAAGTAGAAAATAAGCAAGCTTATGGTAGTGAAATGTTGTGAGTTGCATTGAGTGAGCTCCACTTATACACATGCTTGAGTGTGAGAGATAGATTAGGTAAATTCCTTATGAGATGCAACTTGCTTAATTTTTTCAATTAGATTGAAGCTACCATACCTACTGATTATTGTTTGGATTGTATTCATGATTGTTTGTGATCTTTAAGATGATTTTAGTTAAATTCTTTTTACTATCTTTTAGATATTGCTAGGAAATTTTCTATGGAGATGATTTTGAGTTTTCTTTACTTACACGGGACGTTCAAGACTAAGTGTGGGGGATTTGATAACCATGATTTTATTGCATTATTATGATTCATTTATGCATGGTTTTGATGTTGGTTTCCTAGTTTAAATCATGGTTACATTACATTTTTTGCATTTGTGTATATTTTTGGACCTAATTATAAATTATCTTATTTTTGGTATTATTTGATGCTAATATTTGATTCTTATTTTGCAGGCATCAAAGGATCTTAGATTTGGATCTATTTGGACCGAAATTGGGCTCGAATCGGAGTTCAAACCAGAAGATCAAGTTTTGGAGCATTATGGGCCGTTCATCAAGAATAGGACAGATCTGGACCATCCGTTGAAGATCTGGCCGATCCAACTTAATGGGGAGCAGATCTAAGCCATTGATGAAGATCCAAAAGTTTTGATCCAGATCTGAGTTCATCCAGCCATTGATCCAGCCGGATTAATCTGGGCCGCTTATTGAAGACTGTGCAGATCTGGGCCATCCAGTGATGATCTGATGGATCCGACCTACGGGAGGGTAGATCCAGACCCTAGATCAACATTAGTACCTTTGGATCAGATTTTGGATGACTTTTTATCGTTGATTTAGCCCGGAATCATCTCAGGCATTCATTTCAGATCCAGATCTGATTTAAATCTGAGAAGCTACAGTGAGCTTCTTCGTCGACTCCACAGCGCGCAGCAGCTTCGTCTCTGTGGCGTTTCTTCGGATTCCGACCCCTTTCTCTTCTCCAATCAATCTCCCGAGCTTCTATCTTGGTGGTGAGCTTCTCGGCGGCGACATCCCGATCATCTGGAGCCATCGGAGAGTGTTCTCTCTGGTGGAATTTGGCTCGCGACATCTTCCTTTTCCAGCTCGATTTGGCGGTGGTCTTCCAAATCCAAGCTCCGATTCCCATCAGCAACATTCGGAGGTGGTCTTCCGGTGTTCCTGAGCTTCACTCGACGTTCATCCACGTTCCACAGCCTTCCATCAGATATAGAGGCAGATTTCCCGATTTTCGGCATTTTCTTGGGTTTTGAGTTGTTTCCAACGTGTCGGGGGTGGTCCGTCGGCACTTGTGAGCATTCCTCGAGCTGATACGCCATTGAGATGCTCCACTAAGGTCCGGAATTGGGTGGTCACGATTTCGGCCTCTTGTGTGACGGCTTGAGCGTGAAGTTTGGTGAGATTGGTTGTGAGTTGGATTGGTTAGGATTTATTTCGTTTTATTAGTGTTTTTACAGCTTAGAACAGATTCCTTTTATGTTTGTTAAGTTCTTATCATTGCAATTTAGCATTTCTTTATTTTGTTGAAGTTTAATTCATGTTTGGTAGTTGTAATTTCATTGATACAATTTAGTTTAATTCTTGTTTGATGCTTAGTTAATTGTTTAGTATTTAAGTTCTAAGTTAGGGTTTAAATTCTGCTTAGATTAGATTTGATTTCTGTCTTGTTATTTCATATTTAGTTTAAGTGTGTTGATGGATTTATCACAACGTAGTGTGACAATACGTAATGATTTGTTCATTGGCACATAGTTAGGTTTCACTCTTGCATTAGATTAGTTTCTTATTTGCTGTGCTTTTCATTTATTAGATTTAGATTCAAGCTTAAACACCCCCAATTCCATTTTTATATCGAAACCCCCAAAAATAGGAATAAAAATATAATCCTAAATTACATCATACTGTTGGTTCCTCGGATCGATCCTGGGCTCGTTACTACAACGTTATTGCAAAATTAAGGGGTTCAGTGGAAAATACATTTGTACAATTTGATTAGCGGATGTGACAGATTCGCTACATCAGTGACCAGACGCTAGACATGATGTACCAACAGGTCATGGTTGACCGGATGTTGGTTTTAGGGGACTTTGGACTTGTTTGGGCAAGAAATCATGAGCTGAATCGATCGATTGTCCCATGCCCAATCGATCGGTTGATCGATTGGGTGAGTCCCCGCGAGAATTTCCTTCCCAATCGATCACCTGAGCCTCCAATCGATCGGGCGATCGATTGTGAGCTAGGATTTCACGTGATAAGTCTTGGATCGATCGGGCGATCGATCCAGGTAATCACTATAGAGCACAGAGGTGCTCTGGATCGATCGGCAGATCGATCCAAAGCCTCCCCAATCGATTGGGAGCAATCCAATCGATTGGGATCCGACTGTTGGCGCAGGTTTTAGCCGTTGGTGAGCGATTCCTTGTGCACGACTTCCATTCTTCTCTACACACGACTCCACAGTGATCTTCTCCACCGAGCTCAGTGACACACACCAGTTCTTGAAGGGTCTTGGAGTGAAGTGCAGTTGCATTCCCAAGCATCAAGAGGTGATCCAAACAAGAAGGAGAAGCTAAGGTTAAGGTTTCCTATTGTAAACCTTGTTTTTACTTATATTTGATTCCCTTTCTTTTTTCTTGTATTGAGAGCTTGTATAAGGCTTCTCCGCCTTCGGTAGTTACCATAAAGGAGGAGTTTTCATTAGTGGAGAGTGCTTGTGTGTGTGGATCCTTGGATTAGTCACCGCTTCTTGAGGTGGATACCAAGTAAATCCTGGTGTTAGTGTTGTAATCTTGTTTCTTGTATTTTCCGCTGGATATCATCACCAAGAAGCAAGCATGAGAGTGTGATGAGCTATTCACCCCCTCCCCTCTAGCTAAAAATCGACCCTAACATACGCACGGTCATTGGGAGTGCCACGTCCTCAGGATCCATCGCCTCGACCTTCGGATAGGATCAAATTTGGCGATGTCTGTGGGAACGCACCTGCATCCAAGCCGAGAAGATGGAAGAAGCTGGACGACTGCACATCGTGACACTCATCCAAGAGGAGCTCGACGCACTCATACAAGCATGAGCAGCGAAGATAGTCGAGCAGCAGCAGCAGAAAGCGCTGGCCGAGCGACAGGCACAACAAGCAACCTCAGCAGCAGGAGATCGAGTAGCCCACAAAGACCGACGGGAGCAATATTCTATATGGGGGCAGAACAGACTGTCGATCGGAACGCACTATGAGGCTCCGCTTGCGCCTATACCCTTCCACCGGGCCCTATTCTAAACGCCCTCAGAGATCACGCAGGCGAATCAAGAGCGAGGGTCTTCATCAGACGAAGCATCCGTTCGAGACGTACGGAAGGGCAAGGCGCCCTGATGCAATGCCTCACCCAAGCGAATCAACAGGAAGTTCTCTGAAGAAATTCTGCAAGATCCCCTGCCAAGACGCTATGCTCCTTTGGCGATCGGAGAATATAATGGGTCGACTGATTCGGATGACCATTTGGGTAAATTTGACAACTCCGCTACTCTTCATCAGTATACAGATGGCGTGAAGTGATGAGTCTTCCTTACCACACTTTTTGGCTCGACACAACGCTGGTTTAGAAGGCTACCGGATGGGTCAATCCGAAGCTTTAAGGACTTCCGAACGGTCTTCCTACATCACTTTACGAGCAGTAGACGCTACCAAAAGACAAGCGTCAGTTTATTCTCTCTGAAGCAAGGGTTGAGAGAAGCCCTCTAAGCATACATCCAACACTTCAACTAGGTAGCTATGGATATTCCTTTGGTCTCATCTGAGACCATGATGAATGCATTCACTCAGGGCTCGTCGAAGGAGAAATTTTTTGGCCACTCATCAGAAAGTCACCCCGAGATTACAACCACATGCTCAATAAGGCTACCGACTACATAAATTTGGAGGAGGCCCAAGAGGCAAGAAGGAAGGAGGCTCCAGCCGAACCCTCGTTGTCGACCGAGTGGAGACCACCAAGCAGCTACCAGCCACCAAGAGGGCCCAGAGCCAAAGCACCATCATCAGCATAGGTAAAATGCTGATCATCCCCAAACCTCGCACAAGCGGAATAGGATATCCACTCAGGAAGAGGAAAATAGGAGCACTGCCACTCGGGGGAGATAAACATTACCGCCGGTGGACTAACCAGCGGCGATTCCAACAAAGCCAGGAAGTTGTACGCATGGTAGTTGGAGATTCATGCGGTAGGGCTGCAGCCAGGAGAAGGCGAGCGGGCCCGAAATCAACTGCGGACTCCAGGACCTCGAGGGAGTAGAAGTCCCTCACGATGACACCTTTATCATCCGAGCGGTAATCGCAAATTATACTATTCATCGAATCTTCGTTGATACAGGCAGTTCGGTGAATATAATATTCAAGAAGGTGTTCGACCAGCTCCAAATCGACCGAGGCGAGTTGCTGCCAATGACCACCCCATTGTACGAGTTCACTGGCAATGAGGTTCTACCGATCGGACAAGTCAGGTTAGCCATCTTGCTCGGAGAAGAGTCACTCAGGAGGGCGCGAACGACAAACTTCATTGTGGTAAACACCCCCTCAACCTACAACGTCATCCTGGGCCGACCGGATCTCAATGAGTTCCGAGCAGTAGTCTCAACCTACTGCTAGAAGATCAAATTCCCGATAGAAGACCAGGTCGGAGAAGTCAAAGGGGACTAGCTAGCCGCTCAGTGCTGTTATGTCGAGATGGTAAAAACCGAGGCTAAGTCCGCTCGGAAAGCCCCCCGACTACAGGTAAGCGCCATCACTTAAAAGCCTCCCTCTCTAGTCTATGAGGAAAAAGAGGAAATCCAAATTCATCCCGGACGAGCGACAGCCATAACTTTCATAGCGTTTGATCTGGGAGCTGAGTAGAAGGGGAGTTGATCACTTGTCTTCAGCAAAACCATGACGTATTCGCATGGTCGACCCACGATCTTCCCGGGATCTCCCCAAGAGTCGCGCAACATGAACTTCATGTCTGACTTGACACTCGACTAGTGAAGCAAAGAAAAAGAGACTTCAGCACCGAGCAAAATCTGATCATCCAGGCAGAAATTGAGCAGCTGTTGGAGGTCAGCCATATTCGGGAGGTTCAATTCCTGAGCTTGCTTACAAATGTCGTGCTGGTCTCCAAGTCAGGCAACAAGTGGCGGGTTTGCATTGACTTCTGTGACCTCAACAAGGCATGCCGGAAGGACATCTACCCGCTACCTCGGATCGATCAGATGGTAGACTCCACTACTGGGTACGAGCTGATATGCATGTTGGACGCGTATCAGGGATATCACCAAGTGCCACTCGCCCGCGAAGATCAGGAGAAGGTCAGCTTCATCACGGCTGACGGGACGTACTGCTACAACGTTATGTCGTTCGGTCTGAAGAATGTCGGAGCCACTTATCAAAGGCTGATGAACAAAGTGTTCTTACGACAGATCGACTAAAACATGGAGGTATAAGTTGACGACATACTAATCAAATCCCTTCGAGTTGTTGATCTTTGTACATATATCGAGGATACCTTCTAGACACTCAGGATGTACAGAATCAGGCTGAATCCAAACAAGTGTATGTTCGGCGCAAGAAGCGGATGATTCCTGGGCTACATCATCACCGAGCGGGGAATCGAGGCAAACCCCAACAAAGTGAAGATGCTACAGGACATGCCGCCTCCTAGAAATCTGAAGGAAGCCCAGCATCTCACCGGTCAGATAACATCACTATCTCGGTTCATCTCCAAGTCATCCGACCGGAGCTTACTGTTCTTCAAGATATTGCGCAAAGCTTCCAAGTTTTAATGGGATGAGGAGTGCGACCGGGCATTCAAAGAACTTAAAGAATACCTCAATTTGCTGCCTATACTAGCTAAGTCAACTTTCGATGAACCACTTAGAATTTATTTGTCCTCAACCAAGCATGCGGTCGGCTCGGCGCTAGTTAGGCAAAATGACAAGGAACAGCCGGTGTATTTCCTAAGTCATATATTGAAAGATGTTGAATCTCGCTATATCAGTCTCGAGAAGCTAGCTTATGTCTTGGAACTCGCCAATCGGAGGCTTCATCCATACTTCCTCAGCCACTCCATCATCGTAATGACCAACAATCCCTTGGGGAGAGTGCTTCTAAATCAAGAAGTGTCGGGACAGCTAATCAAATGGACGACAGAGCTCAGTGAGTTCGACATCCAATACCATCCCCGAACGACCATCAAGCACAGTCCTTGGCAGATTTCGTCACTGAGGTACAAAATCCTGAGCCCAAAGCCATTTCGAAGATATATGTAGATGGTTCATCTACTCAGTAGGGGAATGGGGTCAGCATATTGCTCATCTCCCCCTAGGAAGAGCGGTTGCAACTATTCGTTCGGCTGAGTATAGGGCAACAAATAATGAAGCTGAGTACAAGACGTTGATAGCCGACCTACAAGCTGCCCGACACATTGGAGCCATCAAAGTCCTTATTCATTCGGACTCACAATTAGCTGCCTAGCAGTTGACCGGAACGTTCGAGATAAGTAACACTTGATTCAAGCTCTATGTCGAGGCTTTCAAAAAGCTGAAGGCCAATTTCAGGGAAGTCGTTATACAGGAGATCCCCCGGTTGGAGAACTAGGTTGTAGATGAGTTGGCCAAACTGGCCAGTTTGTTGTCGCCGATTGTTATATCGCAGCCGATTGAGCAGGTATCTCTTGTAGCTCACATTGACAGGATGGAGGGGGCTTGCCTTCCCGAACGATTATAGGACAGCACTCATAGAATTCTTGCAGTTGGGAGCTACACCATCCGATCAGGAGGAGGCTCAATTGTTAAGGAAAACGGCTAGTTGGTTTACTCTGATTAGGGATCAGCTCTACAAGAAGGCCTTTTCCAGGCCTCTGCTTAAATGTGTCAGATTCGAGGATGCTAGCTACATATTGAGGGAGGTGCATCAAGGATCCTACGGAGGACACCCAGGCGCCCGCTCGTTAGCGAGGAAGATTCTCCTGGCCGGATACTTCTAGCCGACCCTTCAGGAGAATGCCGCTCGGACAGTGGCTACATGTTTGTCCTACCAGAAATACCACAACCTCTCGCACCGACTATCCGAAGAGATGAAGATGTCCATAGTCTCTTGCCCGTTCAATCGATGGGGCATGGACATTGTAGGGTCATTCCCCATGGCAACGGGTCAGCGGAAGTCCTACTCGTCGTGGTGGACTATTTCTCAAAGTAGGTAGAAGTCGAGACGCTAGCCAGAATTATCGAGCTGATGGTCACGAAATTCATCTGGCAACACATCATCTGTCGATTCGGCATCCTGTGTCGGCTCATCTCGGACAATAGAACACAGTTCACCGGTCAGAAACCAAGGGAGTGGTGTGAAGGGTGACATCCAGCAGGCTTTCACCTCCGTAGCATATCCTCAAAGCAACGAGCAGACCGAAGTCGCCAATCGAGATATCCTACAAATCCTACGCGCTTGGCTCGAGCATGTCGGAGGAAGCTGGCTAGATGAACTCCTCAACATGCTATGGGCGATTCGCACAACTCCTAAGGAGGGAACATGAGCAACTCCTTTCCACCTGGTGTATAGCGGCGAAGCGGTCATCCCCATCGAAGTCGGAGTTGAATTTGATCCGATACAATACTATAGTTAAGACAACGTCGAATGGAGGCTCTTGGAGCTGGACTTAGTGGATGAAGCGTGCGCTAAAGCTGTCGTCCGGCTGAAGGCATACCGACAGAGGATGAGGCAGAGCTACAATAGGAGGGTGATCCCAAGATCGTTCCAGGTCGACAATCTGGTATGGAAGAAAGTGAAGTCGGTTGACGATGTCACTAAGCCGGAAGCCCCCTGGGCCGGACTCTTCAGGGTCGTGGAAAAGCTCCGCTCGGGCGCCTACTACTTGGAAGACGAGGACGGACGATGATTGGAATGGCCATGGAGAGCAAATCATCTTCAGCCCTACCGAGCCAAGTGAGAGGTGCACCCTGTAATAATTAATGTTAGTCTTTACATCTCTATACTTGATTGCAGGCCAGAAATAAAGAGCAACCATGAATTTCAAAGATTCGCGCTGAACGGCGCATCAAACTGTTGAGCTGTGACGTTAAACCCCTGTGAAGATCATCAAGCGGCGACGTTAAACCCCTATGAAGACCATTGAACGGTGACGTTAAACCCCTGTGAAAATCGTCGAGCGACAACGTTAAATGTGATTCTTCACCAAATCGTCGAGTGGCGATGTTAAACTCTAGTCTTCACCAAATCGTCGAGCGGTGACGTTAAACACGAGTCTTCACCAAACCGTCGAGTGGCGATGTTAAACGCAAGTCTTCACCAATCCGTCAAGCGGCGATGTTAAACCCATGTCCCCACCAATAGTCGACCGGCGACCTTAAACCCCAAAGGTACATAACCCCATTGATTTCATCAGTGGTAGAACTGCGACCCTTTCCCTCGAATATACTATCCATCCGGGACTATACAGTCGAGTACTTGGCTGAAGGTGAAAGGGTAAGCAAGCGGTTATCACCAAGCGGGAGGATTGAGGGCAAATATACAAGAAAAGAAAAAATGTCGTAAGGATCATTCATTACACAAAAAAGGAGAGGCACTGCCGAGCGGCAGGCATACATTCAGACACCAAAACTTTTTGCAAAACCCCTCACTCAAGATAGTCAAAGACGTCGTCGGGCATCGAATCGTTCAGAAGGCTATAGTTGATAATGCCATCTGTCAGGATATCAGGGAGGTGACCGTTCGCCTTGAGCTGGCCGAGCATCCCGTTGATTGCCAATCCGAAACTCGGACAATCCGATGGATGACCTTATCAGTAAATTGGTCCGAGCGAAGGTACCCTTGTCTCATGACCGCGAATCTGCTCGACTCAACCTCTTGATAGGCCTTCAAAGTAGCGCGAGAGGCTTCAAGAGTGTCTTTAAGGGTCTTCAGTTGCCCCCTAAGAGAAGCCTCTTCAACCGAGAGATCGTTCCGCTCGGCCACTAGGAAGCCTTCAACTTCCTTGAGCTTCTAGGCAAGAGTCCGAGCCTCTCGGTTCTTCAGCTCCAGGTCGGCGATGGATCAGTTCTTTCTTGTTATGGCCAGCTCGATTTTGTTATCATAAGTACTTACCTATTCCTTGAGCCGACCCAACATGATAGCCTGATCGGCAGACTTCTTCTGCTCGACCTCCAAGAGCTTGTTGGTCTTCTCCTGATCGACCTTTAACTCAGCGACCGACAGCCCCAGGGAGAAAGATGCGCCGTCAGATAGCTTAAGCTTCTTAATCTCATCCTCGACGAAGGTGAGCCGTCGGCACATTTCTATGCTCTCCACCCAGTACTGCGTCCGAACAGGAAAGCGTTAGTGCCGAGCGAAAATAAATTATGAATTTGCATTGTAGTACTTACCCCCGGTGGACATTTGCAGATGGTTGTTAGCGAGCATCCCCGAGGGCATTGTTGTCGCTCATGCCCTCGCTTCCTCCCAAATGTCGGCGAGCGGCCCGCGGATGAAGATCTGGTGCTCGAGGGTTTGGGGTTGGTCTCCCGGCACTAGGCAATCTTCCTTGGTAGGCGGAGGATCGCCGTGATGGACCGCCATCCGCTCGGCGCAGACTGAGAAGAAGCGATCGGTCCTGAAGGCTGGGTCGTGGATGCAGGATAGATGCCTGATCGCAAAATCCTCCGGCGAGTTGGGGGCAGATACGCAATTGGCTACGCGACGATGGGTTCTGGCGGCAGATCAGCCAACGACGGGTTCCGATCAGATGAAGTGGCCTCCGCAGTTGTAGGAACAGCAGCAGGAGATGATGTGCCCCCTCCCCCCCCCCACCCCCTCCCCCGCTCGGGGGCTCGCACAGCAGATGTGGCAGATCGAGATGGCGTGGTCGTCTGATGCCTTTTGCGCCTGGCGAGTCGCTCACCATCACCAGAAGACTCAGAGCCCTCTGTCCAGGTAGTGGGTTGTGCCTCAAGTGTTGGGAGAGGGCCCCCTGCCACTTCAATGTTGGGTGTTTGGCTGGCGCCGCCCTCGCCAACAGTTGGCGCCCCCCCCCCCCCCACTCTCGCCGAGTGTGCCTTCATGAGAGCCAACCAGTGTCAGGCCGAGGCTTGCCAGTTCCTTTGCGGTAGCCGCCTCAATCTCGGCATCGTTGAGCTTCATCAAATCGGCTGCTCGCGCTTGCATCATGATTTCAGCTGCAAAAGAAAGAAAGAAATCAATTAGACTCAAAAGAAGGGAGCGGAGAAATTCCATACCTAGGCCGCTCGGGAGCCTCGTGCGAATCGGGCTCAGCCCGAAGATATATATGACACCCTCCAGCAGCAGCTTATGCGATGTCATTTTTTGATCGGCCAGCATGTTCGTTGCATCAAGATAGTCCGACCGATTCTTATACTTCTTCAGGTCGAGTTGAGGAGGAAGTCCGACCTGCCAGCATGTCCGAAAGCTCGACTATTCGAGGAGTCACATAAAGAAAAAAAATACTCCTTCCAGTATTTGTTGGAAGTTGGCATCTTGTCAAAAAATACCAACCCGACACAAGACTGGAAGAGGTAGGTCCCTATCTCAAATTGTTTAGGATAGTAAAAGTAATGAAAAATTTGGGGGGTCAAAGGAATGTCGTGTAGCCGAAAGAACACTACGACGCCGCAAGGAAGCAAAAAGAATTTGGTATGAGCTATGGAAGAGGAACACGGAAGTAGTTACAAACTTCAATGATGAAGGGGTGGATTGGGAATCGGAGACCAGCCACAAATTGGTCTCTGAACAAACAGATTGTGTCGGTCGGTGGATCATTTGGCCGATCGAACAGAGAGGCTAAAACAAGTTCATGGTCAGAGGGAATTTCAAAAAATTTTCGGAGACTCTCAGTGTCGCCCACATCAAACCTGGCCTCCATAGTGGATTACCAAAGTCTGGGAGCGGGGTCCGCCGACTGTGAAGAACTAGCCATTATCGGAAAAGGGGAAAACAAGGAGCTCGACAGAAAGAGAGGTGGATGGAAAACACAAAGGACACTGGACAGATGCAAAGATCTAAAATAACAGCAAAAGATCACAAAGAACTTACAGAAAGAGGAGACAAGGTCGCTGTTGAGGAAAGTAGACGGTTGTCGGAGCACTGGTCACGCAGGGAGTCGTTGGTAGCTATCACAGAAGGAGCAAAGTGAAGAAAGGAAGCCGACGCTGAGGTTTTATAAAGTTTGGGCTTCGCCGACCGGAGCCGTCCAATCTAGGGCGTGAAAAGAGGAGCACAAATCCAGTCGTAGAATTTAAATCACTAGACGTCACATCAGCGCACGTCGCTTCGGGCGTGCGGCGACTGCAGTGGCAATATGTGGCATTCACTCACTGGTTCGCATTTAATGAGCACCATTAACAAGCACAGGCGCGTGCTTGACCTTAATGGGAGAGATTTATGGGAATTTCGAGGAGATTTGGGTGACGTCAGCATTGACCGCACCCGTCCAGAGGCACCAGGGAAAAAGATCACAAGTACCAATAGTCAAGGCACCGATCGACACAGAGATCCCATGGCCACCCGACGACAGACAAACTGGAGTTCGGCCAGTATCACGGACGATCGACCAACTGATCTCCAGACTTGGTGTCCAGTCAGTCGGACTTACAACCTCCTTCGACTAGACTTAAAGGGGAGGTACGTAATCCGGTCGTAAGGTGAGGCCCACCCCGTAGAGGGTCACTGGCATGTTAGAGGTCAAAGTCAAGGCGGTCAACGACCTCAGGTCATCATTCGTGTTGGAGTGTATAATGAAAGCCTAAGCTTTGTAAACATTCATTATGAATAAAGAATCACATTTGGTCAAATTGTCTACATTTAGTTGTAGTTGTTCAATTAATTTATATTATAGATAATATAGTATGTGGTGCCACATACAGAAGATGATATTATCAGTACCTTAAAAATTATAAACAGTAGCTCGCGACCAAAATGGAAAGGAACAAACCATTAGAAGGTCGTAGTGTAATTAGGTATCAGTTTATCTTGACTGTATATTTACACTAGTACACTCAGAGTGTATTGAGTAGGACCATTTGAGGTCGTTTCTTTTATACTGACTTTGTAAAGAAACAAAGACCTCGGTTATTATGGAAGTTTGTGCTCTTAATCCTAATATAATAACAAGCACATATATTTGATATTTATTTCTTTAATTTATCAATGGGTGAGATTTAGTTCGATGAATCAATAAGCCCGATAAATTGGGAAATGATATCACTTATAGTGTGTGTTGTTGATTATAGAAGGAAACTGTGTCCTAGAGATACTAGGTTGATAATGTCCTCAAGAGGAGCTCATAAAGATTGTCATGTTAAACCCTGCAGGTGGACTTAGTCCGACATGATGATAAGGTTGAGTGGTACTACTCTTGGATTAAGATATTAATTAAATGAGTTGTCAGTAACTCACTTAATTAGTGGACATTCGATATCTTAAACACAGGGAGACTAACACACTCATAATAAGGAGCCCAAAAATGTAATTTGGGATTGGTGCGGTAGTTCAATAATTGTTCTCTAGTGGAATGAATTATTATTGATAAAATTAAGTTGTGTGTTCGGGGTGAACATGGGATGCTTAATTTTATTGGGAGACCAAAACTAATTCCTCCTCTCGGTCCCTATCGTAGCCTCTTATTTGTAGAGTAATATACCCACCTATACCCACCTTCTATACCCACCCAAAGGGGGTCGGCCAAGCTAGCTTGGGAACCAAGCTAGGGCCGGCCTAGGTATAAATTGGGGTGGCCGGCCCTAGCTTGAACCCAAGCTAGAGGGGCCGACCAAATTAAATTAAAAAGATTTTTAATTTTAATTTTTATTATGTGGAAGTTATAATTTTTTAAAGAGAATTAAAATTAAATTATCTCTCTTGTAAAAAAATCTACAAAAGATTAAAGAAAGAGATTAAATCTCTTTCCTTATTTGTAGATTGGTGAGATATTTTATTTTCTCTTTAAAAATTATTCACATATTGTAAAATTAAAAATTATGGAAATTTCTTTTTATCAACCATGAAGATATTTTGAAGAGAAATTTTAATTTTAAAATTTCCGGAAACAAATTAGAAAGTTTTAATTGTTGATTGAAACTTGTCTAATTTGATTTCATGATGTGGCCGGCCATTAGAATTTAATTGGGGAAATTTTATTTTATTTTTCTCAATTAAATCATGTCAAGGAAATTAAGGAAATTTTATTGTAATTAAATTTCCTAATTTTCCTAGGCCAAGGAATATAAAAGAAGGGGTGAGAGTGCCTTCATGACACACAACCTCTATTATTTCTCTCCCTCTTTTGTTCCTTGGTGTGGCCGGCCATTATCATCATCCTCTCCCTCTCTTCCTCTTGTGGTGGCCGAACCTCTCTCTCCCCTTGGAGCTCTTGCGGTGGCCGGATACTACTTGGAGAAGAAGAAGAAGGAGGAAAGAAAGCTTGCATCTCTTGGAGCTTGGTTGGTGTTTTGTTCTTCATCCTTGGTAAAGCTTCTTTGTGGCCGAACCTAGCTAGGAGGAGAAGAAGGTGGTTGGTGGTTTCTCATCTCGGAAGATCGTTGCCCACACAACGTCCGAGGTTAGAAGAGGAATACGGTAGAAGATCAAGAGGTCTTTCTAGAAGGTATAACTAGTAGTTTTTCCTTTTCCGCATCATGCTAGTTATTTATGGAAATAATACCAAATACAAGAGGCTTACGATTCTAGTATTTCGAATATGTTTTTCGATGTTGTGTTCTTTTGTTTTATTTTTCCTTGTGATTTGATTGTTCTTTTCGGTTAACCTAAAGTTATTTTAGGAAATTAAATATTAGCTTTCTATAAAAGGTTTTGTCTAGTCGGTGGTGGTTGCTCCCATATCCAAGAAGGCCATGTGCCTCGCCACGTCAGTACTGGGAACCAATTATGGAAATTAATATTTAATTGAATTAATAACTTAAGGTGATTTGGGTCGAACGTGTTAAGTTCCACAGGAGACCCAAGTCAAAACCTAAAAGAACGAATAGATTATGTTTTGGATCAAACGTGTTAAGTTCCGCAGGCGATCCAAAATTTAATTTAAAAGAACACATGGTAGCTAGGAAAAGGTTCAGACCTTTGTACAAAATTTTTGTACAGTGGAACCTCTAGGTTTTCCGAGTAGCAACCAATAATTGGTATCAGAGCTAGGGTTTTGCCTCTGTGTATTTGGTATTAGTTTAATTATGCACATGTCATACATAATTTAGGCAGGTTAATAGTAGGATGTGCTAACTTTATGGATGCAGGATCCAACTATTATGGCTTTTAGTTATTATGTGTGATTGGACCCTTGGACATGTCAAGGGCATGTATATGTGTGTGCATGATTGTATTAAAAATACAGCAGGAGCTGTATTTAGTTTTATTAGGATTTTAGTTTTTGATCTAGATACATGTACATTCCTTTTATGGAATATAGGATCAAAAATGTAAAATTCTATTTATGTCGCGGATCAAATCTTGCAAAGTGTGGAACCTTCTAAGGACCAGAGGCGCAGCGGAACTAGGAGCAAGATGGATGCGACAGCTAGACCCGGTGGCGGTGGCCAAATATGGCAGCAGCTTGGGATGACAACACACAAAGGACAACTATAGATAAAAGCCATAATAGTTAAAAATTAGATTTTCTATTTATTGCTTTTATATTGTGCTGTGTGTGCATGTTAGTATACATGACTAGTAGGCTAGCATAGTTAAAATTCCTCGTTTATAAATAACTAAGTGGGAGAGGGATTTTTAAATAAATCCCATGGTCTCCATTACTGGTTTGTAAGTGATGCAAACAAGCTTGCGCGTTGGCTCTGAGTGCCTTCCTCCATAACGGATGAGCTTATTTGTGGATCACTAGAACAGACTTCCATTTTTGGATGACTATAGGAAGTTAATTAAGAGCATGTGATCTTCCCCAACGGAAGGGTCATAATCTTATTAATGGACTTAGTGTCAAGTAATGGTATACACTTAGACACATCTAATAGTATCCTCCCCATCGGAGTCACTGCTATTATTTGTATGACCAAAAGACACCAACTATTAATTTTATTTGTCAAAAAGTTAGGTTGACAAGATAATAAAATTAATGGGTTAAAACCCTCCTTTTACAAATGTTGAATTTGTATACGTCCACACTAACGTGGCATACACAATTCACGGTGTTTTAAGGTGTTGGTTAATTTAAAATAGTATTGTTTGAGGAATCAATATTATTCTAAATTTAGAGTTCTGACCAAAAGTTATTTGTGATTCTTAGGATGACTTTCAACCCACTGTCCATCATACTTCAACAGAATAGACTTACTGGACCAAATTACATAGATTGGAAAAGAAACCTGGACATTGTTCTTACTACTGAAGGCTATAAATTTGTACTGACTGAGCCTTGCCCTGAAGCACCTACTGGTGAATCTACCCAAGAGGAGATTGAATATCATAGGAAATGGGTAAAAGCTGATGAGATGACGCGGTGTTACATTTTGGCTTCAATATCAAATGTATTACAACATCAACATCAAGATTTACCAACAGCTTATGATATTATGAACAATCTCAAGGATCTCTTTGGTCATCAGGATAGGGCTTCTAGGCAAGAAGCCATGAGAAAGATAATGACAGCCACCATGCAAGAGGGTACTCCTGTGAGGGATCATATCCTAAAGATGATGGCTTATCTAAACGAGATACAGATCCTTGGAGGAGAAATTGATGGGGAAACCCAGATCGATATGATCCTCCAAACGCTACCTAGAAGTTTTGAGCAGTTCCGCCTGAACTATAATATGAATAAGAGGATTTATTCATTAGCGGAACTACTGACAGAACTTCAAGCAGCAGAAGGATTATTTCGTCACAATGCTCAAATTCACTATGCTGAAAATGGTTCTACTTCTAAATCGAGAGGAAAGAAGAAGAAGAAACAAGCTGGTTCAGCAAAGAAAGTGAATAAATCTCAGTGTAAGAGATTTAAAGCTGGAGTGAAGAAGCCGAAGGGCAAGTGCTTCATCTGCAAGCAGGCAGGACATTGGAAGGCGGACTGTCCTCGTAGGAACCAAAACAAAGGTATATCTCATGCTCTAGTTGTTGAAACATGTTTAGCGGTGTTATCTACCAGCACCTGGTGTGTAGATACGGGAGCCACTGATCATGTCTGCAATTCCTTGCAGGGGTTCCACGAAACCCGACGACTATCTGAAGGAGAGATTACCATCTACATGGGCAATGCTACTAAGGTGGCGGCTGTTGCAGTGGGAGACGTCTACTTATCTTTTAGTTGAAATAGAAATTTGGTTTTAAGAAATTATCTTTATGTACCCAATTTTAGAAAGAATTTTAATTCCAATTTCTAAACTGTTTTTAGATGGATATTCAGTTTCTTTCAGTAACGATGTAGTTATTAAGAGAAATAAAGTGATTATCTGTTCTGGTACATTAGTTGGCAATCTGTATACTTTAAATCCAATTTCTTCCACGAAGCAAAACATGGAAATTTATAACTCATCTTCTAACTCAAATAAAAGAAAAGAACCTTCGGAAATGAACCAAGCATATCTTTGGCATCTAAGGCTTGGTCATATTAACTTAAGTAGGATTCAGAGGATTATAGCCGATGGACTTTTGAGTTCATTAGAGTTGGAAAACTTTCCAACTTGTGAATCTTGCTTGGAAGGTAAAATGACTAAGAGGCCGTTCAAGGCCAAGGGGTATAGAGCCAAAGAAGTGTTAGAATTGGTTCATTCTGATTTGTGTGGTCCTATGTCTGTCCAGGCAAGAGGTGGTTTTGAGTATTTTGTCTCTTTTATAGATGATTATTCAAGATACGGATATATTTACCTAATGCGCCGCAAGTCTGAGTGCTTTGATAAGTTCAAAGAATAGAAGGCTGATGTGGAGAAACGATTAGGTAAAAATATCAAGACACTACGATCTGATCGTGGTGGCGAATACCTCTTAGGAGAGTTTAGGAATTACTTATCAGAGGCCGGGATTCAATCCCAATTGTCTGCACCTGGAACACCCCAACAGAATGGTGTAGCAGAACGAAGGAATAGGACTCTTATGGAGATGGTTAGATTGATGATGAGTTATTCAGAATTACCAAATTCGTTTTGGGGATATGCTCTGGAAACGGCAGTGTATGTTCTGAACTTAGTACCTTCTAAATCAGTTTCTTCTACTCCCATAGAATTGTGGAATGGGTGAAAACCCAGTCTAAGACATATTCGGATTTGGGGTAGCCCAACACATGTCTTGAAACCGGATCTTTGATAAGTTAGAATCTGCATGTAAATTCGTGTGTTTGTAGGATATCCCAAAGGAACGAAAGGTGGTTTATTTATAGTCCTAAAGAAGAAGGTCATTGTTAACACCAATGCCCGTTTTAGAAGAAGACTATATAATGGATCACAAGCCCGAGTAAAGTTGTTTTAGAAGAACTAAGAGGACATGTCTACTTTAGTACCAACAAGACAAGATGAAGTACCACAAGAGACTGCACACGTGTCACACATGATACACAACCACCAACAGTCGTCGAGTGGGAGGGTTGTGAGGCAGCCTGAGAGATTCATGTTTTTGGGAGAGTCTTCGGACTTGATCCCGGGTAAACATGAACCTGATCCCCGAACATATGACGAAGCACTCCAAGATATAGATACAGCATCTTGGCAAAAGGCGATGAATTATGAAATAGAGTCTATGTACTCTAATAAGGTCTGGGAGCTTGTAGAACCACCTGATGGTGTAAAAGCTGTTGGATGTAAGTGGATCTACAAAAGGAAAAGAGGGACAGACGGGAAGGTAGAAACCTTCAAAGCTAGGCTTGTTGGGAAAGGGTACACTCAGAAAGAGGGAATCGATTATGAGGAAACCTTTTCACCGGTAGCCATGCTTAAGTCTATCTGGATACTCTTATCCATTGCTGCTCATATGGATTATGAGATTTGGCAAATGGATGTCAAGACAGCTTTCCTTAATGGAAGTCTTGAAGAGAACATCCATATGAAGCAACTAGAAGGGTTCATTGAAAAGGGCAAAGAGCATCTAATGTGTAAGCTCAATCGGTCCATTTATGGACTGAAGCAAGCTTCAAGATCTTGGAACATCCGGTTTAATGAAGTAATCCAGTCATATGGATTTATTCAAAGTCTGGATGAGTCTTGTGTATATAAGAAGTGTAACGGAAACGTGGTGGTATTTCTTGTACTATACGTAGATGATATTTTGTTAATTGGCAACAATGTTAAGGTATTATCGGACGTAAGGATATGGTTGTCCAAATAATTTGATATGAAGGACTTAGGAGAGTGTGCACACATTCTTGGGATCAAAGTTATAAGGGATCGCAAGAAAAGAATGTTGTGTCTGTCCCAAGCTTCATATATAGATACAATCCTTGCTCGTTTTAGCATGCAGAATTCCAAGAAAGGTTTCTTACCTTTTAGGCATGGAATAGCTCTATCTAAAGAGATGTCTCCTAAGACATCAAAGGAGATAGAAGACATGAAAGCAGTTCCTTATGCCTCGGCTGTAGGAAGCCTTATGTATGCAATGCTATGTACGAGACCTGATATTTGTTTTGCCGTTAGCAGATATCGAGTAACCTGGACAAGGACATTGATTGCGGTAAAGCATATATTAAAGTACCGAGAAGGACTAGAAATTATATGCTAGTTTACAAGGCAGACGATTTGCTCCTCGGATTTTGATTCCAATCGATAGGGACAATAGTAAGTCTACATCAGGCTATGTGTTTACTTTAGAGGTGGAGCCATTCCATGGAGAAGTGTTAAAGCGTAAATCGTTTGGACTCAACCATGGAAGCAGAGTATGTAGCGACCTCGAGGTAGCTAAAGAAGCGGTATGGCTCAGAACTTTCTAATGGACTTAGATGTGATTCTGGTTTGCCCAAAATTATCACAATTTATTGTGATAATAGCGATGCAATTGCAAACTCGAAGGAACCACGAGCTCATAAGGCAAGTAAACATATAGAGCACAAGTACCACCGATACGAGATATCGTGAGCGAGGAGAAGTTGTCATCGCCAAGATTGCATCAGCAGATAACCTGGCAGATCCTTTCACTAAGGCCCTTCTAAAGCTTTCGATCGGCATGTGGAGGGAATGGGAATCAGATGTATGGTAGAAGATATGGCAGCTTAGTCATTAGTATAAGTGGGAGATTGTTGGAGGGTAGGCTGAAAGCCTAAGCTTTGTAAACATTCATTATGGGTTAAGAATGACATTTGGTCAAATTGTCTACATTTAGTTGTAGTCAATTAATTTATATTGTAGATAATATAGTATGTGGTGCCACATACGAAGATGATATTATCGACACCTTATAAATTATAAAGCGGTAGCTCGCGACCAAAATGGAAAGGAACAAACCATTAGAAGGTCGTAGTGTAATTAGGTATCAATTTATCTTGACTGTATAATTACACTAGTACACTCAGAGTGTATTGAGTAGGACCATTTGAGGTCGTTTCTTTTATACTGACTTTGTAAAGAAACAAAGACCTCGGTTATTATGGAAGTGTGTGCTCTTAATCCTAATATAATAACAATCACATATATTTGATATTTATTTCTTTAATTTATCAATGGGTGAGATTTAGTTCGATGAATCAATAAGCCCGATAAATTGGGAAATAGTATCACTTATAGTGTGTGTTGTTGATTATAAAAGGAAATTGTGTCCTAGAGTTACTAGGTTGATAATGTCCTCAAGAGGAGCTCATAAGGATTGTCATGTTAAACCCTGCAGGTGGACTTAGTCCGACATGATGATAAGGTTGAGTGGTACTACTCTTGGATTAAGATATTAATTAAATGAGTTGTCAGTAACTCACTTAATTAGTGGACATTCGATATCTTAAACACAGGGAGACTAACACACTCATAATAAGAAGGAGCCCAAAAATATAATTTGGGATTGGTGCGGTAGTTCAATAATAGTTCTCTAGTGGAATGAATTATTATTGATAAAATTAAGTTGTGTGTTCGGGGCGAACACGGGATGCTTAATTTTATCGGGAGACCAAAACCAATTCCTCCTCTCGGTCCCTATTGTAGTCTCTTATTTGTAGAGTAATATACCCACCTATACCCACCTTCTATACCCACCCAAAGGGGGCCGGCCAAGCTAGCTTGGGAACCAAGCTAGGGCCGGCCTAGGTATAAATTGGGGTGGCCGGCCCTAGCTTGAACCCAAGCTAGAGGGGCCGGCCAAATTGAATTAAAAAGATTTTTAATTTTAATTTGTATTATGTGGAAGATATAATTTATTAAAGAGAAGTAAAATTAAATTATCTCTCTTGTAAAAAAATCTATAAAAGATTTAAGAAAGAGATTAAATCTCTTTCCTTATTTGTAGATTGGTGAGATATTTTATTTTCTCTTTAAAAATTATTCACATATTGTAAAATTAAAAATTATGGAAATTTCTTTTTATCAACCATGAAGATATTTTGAAGAGAAATTTTAATTTTAAAATTTCCGGAAACAAATTAAGAAGTTTTAATTGTTGATTGAAACTTGTCTAATTTGATTTCATGATGTGGCCGACCATTAGAATTTAATTGGGGAAATTTTATTTTATTTTTCTCAATTAAATCATGTCAAGGAAATTAAGGAAATTTTATTGTAATTAAATTTCCTAATTTGCCTAGGCCAAGGAATATAAAAGAAGGGGTGAGGTGCCTTCATGACACACAACCTCTATTATTTCTCTCCCTCTTTTGTTCCTTGGTGTGGCCGGCCATTATCATCATCCTCTCCCTCTCTTCCTCTTGTGGTGGCCGAACCTCTCTCTCCCCTTGGAGCTCTTGCGGTGGCCGGATACTACTTGGAGAAGAAGAAGAAGAAGAAGGAGAGAAAGCTTGCATCTCTTGGAGTTTGGTTGGTATTTTGTTCTTCATCCTTGGTAAAGCTTCTTTGTGGCCGAACCTAGCTAGGAGGAGAAGAAGGTGGTTGGTGGTTTCTCATCTCGGAAGATCGTTGCCCACACAACGTCCGAGGTTAGAAGAGGAATACGGTAGAAGATCAAGAGGTCTTTCTAGAAGGTATAACTAGTAATTTTCCCTTTCCGCATCATGCTAGTTATTTATGGAAATAATACCAAATACAAGAGGCTTACGTTCTAGTATTTCGAATATGTTTTTCGATGTTGTGTTCTTTTGTTTTATTTTTCCTTGTGATTTGATTGTTCTTTTCGGTTAACCTAAAGTTATTTTAGGAAATTAAATATTAGCTTTCTATAAAAGGTTTTGTCTAGTCGGTGGTGGTTGCTCCCATATCCAAGAAGGCCATGTGCCTCGCCACGTCAGTACTGGGAACCAATTATGGAAATTAATATTTAATGGAATTAATAACTTAAGGTGATTTGGGTCGAACGTGTTAAGTTCCGCAGGAGACCCAAGTCAAAACCTAAAAGAACGAATAGATTATGTTTTGGATCAAACGTGTTAAGTTCCGCAGGCGATCCAAAATTTAATTTAAAAGAACACATGGTAGCTAGGAAAAGGTTCAGACATTTGTACAAAATTTTTGTACAGTGGAACCTCTAGGTTTTCCGAGTAGCAACCAACAATTCGAACGGGCAAGCCACTTGCCCGTTCAGAGTAAGGAGCATCTGATCCAACATTATCATAGCTTAGTCGCGCACTGAGCTTTCAATGCTCAGAAAACCAAGTATCGGCAAAGCATATGCCGAGCGGCCACGCCGAGATGATCGAGTAGAAGATATTCAAACATGGGTTCCCACTTAGCACGGCAGTAAAGTTCGTGCAGTGGAAGGTAGTCGAGCGGCCATTCCACTCAGCCCATAGACAGAACGGCAACTGCATGGACAAAAGCTAGCGAGCGGCCCTTCCGCTCGGCCTAGTAGCAAACAAAAGAAGGATCGACCGATATCCTCTTGGGGACCCGTGCCATCGACATATGGCATGGTTAGCGGCATGGTCAGGCAGAGAATTGTACAGCGGAAGTTTCCACTGTCTTGTTAGAGGTATGCTCGGGTCATTAATGTATGATGTCAGGAACACTTTTTTGACATGTCTTTTTAGGGAAAGCTTGGGGAGAGTGCACACCTCGAGATGCATGCATGCACACTCTCGGGGCCCTATATAAAGGGCCTCAAGCTTCGACGGAGGTATGCAATCTCTACTATAGCTACTGTTACTCTGCTGCTTTCACTTCGCTACTTTGCTTCCATGTTTCCATATCACCGACAACTGACTTGAGCGTCGGAGGGCCAACGCCAGGAACCCCTCCCTGTCTCAGCACTGATGTTTTGTGGTTGCAGGATCACATCAGTTGGAGTCTACGTACGGTCAACGGGAGCGTCACGTCCCCAGCATCCATCGCCTTGACCTTCGGATAGGATCAATCATTATGCATCATATTTATATTTACTTTATCATATTTTTGAATTTTCATAATATGTTTTGACGGGGTGGTCATGGATGGAGATCTCAAGTTACAACACCTACAGACACTGTTGCTATGCCCATAGTATAGGATGCAGCACCGTCACATACTCCTATGCCAGTACCATCACATACACTTATGCCAGTCCCATCGCATATAGCTATGCCAGTACCTTCCTCTATAGGATCTCCTTCGGCAGTGCTTTGTCCTTCCACAGTACCTTCACCAATTGAGTCGCCAGTACCCTCTTTCGTTCCTTCCCGACACTCGGTTGCTGAGAGGTCTGACACTCGAGAGTCTATATCCCCTTGTGGAGATTCGTAAGTAGAATCAAACTATTTCATTTTTTTTAACTATTTTAATTATTTAACAATTTTTTTGTAATTTATAATAGATTTGATAACTCTGTCCATGTTATTCACGAGATTAATAGAATCGTGAATAACCATTGGAGAGGAGACTCGATGAGTTATACAAGCACTCCAGCACCGACAAGAGAGCTATGGTGGAGTGAATTTAAGGTATATCTCAATCATTTCATATCTTAAATAAACATGAATATATAAATATTTATTTTTCTTCTATTGCAGCAATCATTCATTTGGGACATGATTGATGAGATGGAAATAAAGAGGATTTTCATGAAAACAAATGTGGTGATCACATTCGCCATGCATTTAATCATACAAAGTCAAGGGGGAAAAAACCACCATTCATCACTGAGGAAAATTGGATAATGATTTCAAATTTTTGGGAAAGTGAGGAGTTTAAAAAAAGAAGTCACCAGAATAAAATAATCAATCTTTTAATTCTGGAGATTTGTCTGCGACATATGCGGGAGGCTCTATCAATATGAATGAGCATAGACGCAGAATGATAATTTTTTAACTCCTAATATTTTCTTAATCTATTTTACACTATTTAATTATTTCTAATTATCTTTTTTAGAACAAAAAATTGGTAAAGGAGCCTAATTTTATAGATAATTTCACCCGCACATTTCAGAAAAAAGATAAGACTTGGAGCGGGGACAGAGCTAAAGCAATTAAGGTTTGAATAAACTTTGAATCTTAATTTATAACTTAGATTCTATTATTAATGTATCTTCTCTAACTTTATACTCTTGCATTCCTAAAATTTTATTATTGTAAATTTGTTTTATTTTTTTTTTTACAATACAAGAAAAATATGTTGAGCTAGAGGCAGCATAGAGATGTTCAGCTTCTGCTAGTTCTGATATTGAGGGGTCTGAGCCATCTGTTGGTACTAATTCCAATTTATGACTACTGGTGAGTGGGGGGTCAAAAGGGGGAGGAAAGATATTCGGAATGGGTTCTTTGAGCAGAACCCATAGAGTTGGTTGTATATCTTCTTCCTCCTCCTCACATACCCAGCAGATGCATAACTTGACTAAAGAGATTTCGCAGTTGAAGGGCATTATAAAGGAAAGGGATGAAGAAATAAGAGAAATGCGTCGACAACAAGACTTTATTATGCAACATCTTCAGTTAAGTTTTGTTCCAAGATAAATTCCTCCTGGTGACGATGTTGATGGTGATGATGATAATGGTTGTAGTGGTGATTCTTCATAAATTTATGGTAAGTTTTATGTTTGGATTTTTTTTCATGTCATGTTATAGTTGATTCTATATTTTTATTTTACCTTGATACATTGCATCTTATGCTATATTTGGTATATTTTTACAAGCACATCATTTGTCGTAATTTTACAAAAAGCATATTCAAAACAATATTATGAGTTTAACATTGGTAGGTATTACAACAATCTACAAGAAATATGAAACAAAAAATTAACTAGAAACATGAGTCCTGAACAAAGGATATGAATTGCAAACAACTTTAATTTCATGTTGATACTTTGCATTTTATGTCATGATGATACTTTGCATGTTATGACAAATAATCTTAGTAACAAATTTTATTCATGTATGTAAATGTTAGATACAGATATCATTAATATGTTTGATACATTTTTTTAGTTATAAATGTTACTTATTGTTTGTTTATAATTTGACACAGGAAAAGAAGCAAGGAAGGTGACCGAAGCTCTTGAGACATGACGATATGCATTTTATTTTTCCTTTGGATGTCTTGTTACATTTGTTGTTTGGATTATGATAGAACTTTCATGTTTGGATATTATGATTTCTTGAACTTGTTGTTTGGATTTTGGTTATATGTATATATGAATATGATGTGCTTAGTTTTGGGATGATTTGTTTGGATATAAGATATATGGATGTGTTGGAAATGATGTGTTTAGTTTTGGGATGATTTGTTTGGATGTTGGATATGGATGTATTGGATATAATTTGTTGAAGATGTTGTAAGTGTAATATGTAAATAGGATAAAAGACAAATCAAGATAGATTCTAGATTTTTTTTTATTTTTGGGACAAATTTTGCGACAAATCTATTTTTGTCACAAATTTATCGTAAATTTGCGACAAATGATTCATTGAAAATTTACGACAATTATGAATTCATCCTAAACTTCGTCACAGATTTGGGACAAAAATTAATTTTTCGTCGCAAATTAAAGAAACAACTTTTGCGATGAATCATGATTCGTCCAAAAATTCGTCGCAGATTTGGGACAAAATTTAGTTTTTTGTCGTAAATTAGGAACAACTTTTGGGATGAATCTAGATTCGTCCCAAAATTCGTCGCAAATTTGTAAAGTTTTTTTTTTTACTGGATGTGGTTAAAGTGACATTTTTTGGGACGAATCTAAATTTGTTGCAAATCTACGATGAATCCAGATTCGTTGCAAATTTGTGACGACTCTAGATTCATTGCAAATTTGTGACGAATCTAGATTCATTGTAGATTTGCGATAAATCTGGATTCGTTGCAAATTTTCTATGAATCTGGATCGTTAAAGATTTATAACGAAAATATGTTTTTGTCGCAAATTTGCGATGAAAATAGGATTTTTTTTTTGCCTGTAGTTATTTGTAATTATGCAATATTTTTTACCATGAAAAATTTTCATTGCAAATTTGGGACGAAAATATATGTTTGTCGCAGATATAAAATTATGAAATTTGCAATGAATTAATGTTCGTTGCGGATTCGCAACGAATTCTACAATGAAAATTGAAATTTGTCGTAAAAATTTCCAACGAAAATTATGTATTCATCGCCAAAATTTTGCAACGCTATTTTTGGGATGAATATAATTTTGTCCCAAAATTCATCACAAAATATTTTGCGACGTATTTTTTTTAACAAATTCATCCCAAATTTCATCCATAAAAAGTAGTTTTTTTGTAGTGAATGGTTTCAATGAGGCAGCAAGGAATAGAATGAGCTCTTGTTGCAATAGGTAATAAGAGAAGGGACTCTCAAACATGTCCAATATAGTACTTTACAAAGGTCAAATCAGCAACACTAAAATGAACCAAAAAAAACACCTACCTTTCATACTTGGTTACTTTTACCATTGTTGGCAATGCAATATTGATGTGAGCAAACTATCAGCTGGGAATATGAACCAACAGAAACACAAAATAGTTGCATGAATAAGAAGAAAATATTTCACATATAGTAGAAATGGTATTTGTGCCTCATACCAACTTTATGTGTCATTGATCATGCATGCATGCATCATCTTAGGAAGTTACTTGAGAAAATTAATCAAATAAGGTGACGAAACTGGGATGAATCCATGGATTCATCACCAATTTAGGGATGAATCTAAGATTCATCCCAGATTTGAAAAAAAAAATTAAATAGAAAGGAACAAATAATCAAAAACTCTAAAGATGAACTTGCAAAGCTCAGAATGACATGAAATCAGTTTCTATTGGTTCATATTATTCTTCTGATCATAAAAATGCCCTCAAACATACTTTTGGCCCAATATATTGTGTATATTGATTTTCTAACATGAATTAGGTCAAATTCTTGTTAAAAAATGACTACACTCAATATATTAGGTTAAAATTATGGATGAGGGCATTTTTATAATTAGGAGAATAATATGAATACATAGAAACTTATTTCATGAAATTCCGATATCTCTAAGTTTATATTTAGTATTTTCGATTATGAGTTCTTTTTCTTTTTATTTTTTTCAATTCTGGGATGAATCATGGATTTGTCCCAGAATTTGCGCCGAATCATAGGATTCATCCAAATTTGGGGACGAATCTTGGATTCGTCACAAATTTTGGGGCAAATTATGGAATCGTTCTAGAATTGGATTAAAATAAAAAGGAAAAGAAAAAAGCAACCGAAGCCCTAAATATAGACTTAGAGATATCAAAATTTTATGAAATGAGTTTTCGTATGTTTATATTATTCAATTGATCATAAAAATGACCTCATCCATAATTTTGACCCAATATATTGAGTGTAGTGATTTTTTGGCATGAATATAACCTAATTCGTGTTAAAAAAAATTATTACACTCAATATATTGGGTCAAGATTATGTATGAGGGTATTTTTATGATTAGGAGAATATTACGAATACATGAAAACTTTTTTAAGAAATTTTAAAATCTTTAGGTCCATATTTAGTGTTTTGGACAGACATACTATATGTGTTGAATAATAACTTTTTTAATATAATTAGGAGTAAGCTACATATATTTTACTTTGCTATGAAAAAAATAATAAATAAAAAGGATATTTATATGATTAGAAGAACAATATAAATACATAAAAACTAATTTCATGAAATTCTGAGATTTCTAAGTCCATATTTAGGGTTTATGATTCTTTTTTCTTTTTTTTTTTATTTTGCTTTTTCAATTCTGATCCTAGATTTGTCCCAGAATTGGCGAAGAATCTAAGTATTCATCCCTAAATCTTGGATGAATCCATGGATTCATCACCAATTTAGGGGTGAATTCAAGATTCTTCCCAGATTTAGAAAAAATAAAATAAAAAAGAACAAATAATCGAAAACTGTAAAGATGGACTTAGAGAGCTTGGAATGATATGAAACTAGATTTAGGGACGAATACTTAAAAATCACTACACTCAATTTTGGATTCGTCCCAAAATTTGGAACAAATTCGTAATTCATCCTAGCTTTGGGGGTGAATCCAGAATTCATCCCAATTCTAGAATGAATTCTGGATTCGTCCCAGATTTGGCTTCCTTAAAATATTTAATCATGTCCGAAAGTGGAGAAGACAACTAGCTAGGGATGTGGCTCTGTGGTTGACCGGATGAAGACGTTGGCGTGGCTCTGACAATGACTTGATAGAAGCCTCCACTCGGTCCTGCAAAATCGAGAACGTTAGTGTTAGGCCAGGGAAGGGGTCCCGACGATCAAGTCAGTGACCAGAACAGTAGAGAATAATGGTAAAAACTATAGTAACAAGCGCGTGCGATCACGAAGTATCACATATCTTCGCCGGTGAATGGACCTTCCTTTTATAGTATCATTATAACATCTGTGTATGCTTCTCAAAGTGTGTGCACATTTTCCAAAGCATTCTAAGAAAAGACAAGTCAAAAAGTGTATCTGACACCTTTTCTTAAGCAGACACACAAATCTTTGATGTGACAAGCTGGTAGCTTCTAAATTATGATCTGCCTGCTGGACATACTTTGTTGTAAGCGGCACAAACTCTCAAAAGGTTACACTGAGATATGCAGGGGGTCCCACTATAGTCCAAGTGAAAGCCGCTCGGCATGGACCTCCCCACTTGATCATACTACATAGATCTATTTTCCTTGCCTCGGTCGTCCGGCTATCGGAGAGCTAACTTTTGTCCGGTTGGACATGCTGTTTGGTCGGTCGATACTCGAGATGACAGTTTTCTCTAAGCCTTAGTTGCGAGCTTCTTAATAGATAGTCGACCATGCCCGTCAGGCACTGTAGGCCCGTTCGGCCGACTTCGCCCACTCGGCGATTCCATGTCGTTGACTATTTTGACTTTCGACCCCCACGTCAACCTCTCTTCCTGGCTTGACCTATCATTGGTGGGTCCCCCTTCATCATCATTTCAATATTAATCTTCTGTGATGAATTATTAATTCTAAGTAGAATACGCAATAAATTATTAATTCGTCGTAGATTTTGTAACGAATCTCATTTTTGTTGCAACAGTGGCATCAAAAAAATTTATCACAGAATTTGGAACGAAAATTAAATTTCGTCTCAGAATTAGCAACAAATTTTGCGACCAAATTTTATTTGTTTCAAATTTGCAATGAAAATATGTGGTTACAAATTTCGTTGCTAATTTGGAACGAATTATTTTTTTTGTTCTAGATTTGGGATGAAAAATATTTTTTTAATAAATTTCATCCCTAATTCATAGGTTTTTTATAGTGTTATAAGCTACAAGAATTGATTGTTTCAACTAGACTTAATCAAGGGCTAAGGTCGAAATTTTTAAATTTAAGTTTATTTTTAGCTCCTTAAATTTGACATTTAAGGTTTTGGATTGTGAAAATCGACCTACGGAATTTTTAAAAATCTCAACTTATATTTTAAAAATATTTTTGAGTTTTTAATTAAGAGTTGGATAATTCAATTTTATATTGTATTAATTTTTTTAATTTATTGAATTCGGCTACTAAATGAAAATTTTAGCTACGCCAATACATATTGATCTATATAGGAGCATCATTGTCGACACTGGAGGTTGATCGATAAACATCCAATAACTATCAGGCCAATCCACACTATCGAAGGAAGCTCCATTATCAGACGGGAGAAGATAACGTAGAGACACTCTATGGAAATATTCTAAATGCATCAAAATGCAATTAAAACAATCTAACTAAATTTGTAATGGGAGCAAAAGTTCGTTCCAAATAAATATCAATTAGTTGGAAGGAGTTGAATGACACTTACATTCCTTTCCGACTCAATTAATTATATAATAAACAATTAAAGATATATTTTTGCCATTTAAAGCTTGATTTGGACCATTAATCGACTTGATGAGATGCCTTGCTCCCATTAATTCCCAATTCCTCTCAGAATTTTTAAGTTAAATGAGATTCCAAATCTCACTTCCTTCCAAATTTTATTCAATCAATCTAATCATCAATTCCCATTAATTAAACTTCTTTATTCGCCAAATTGACTCTCTCTATAAAATCAGCGCACTAGTTGAAAATGTATATTTCAATAATTATCGCGTGCAATGGCAACCATCAGTACCTTCTTCCGCCTCTTCCTACTAATCTCCTTCGTGCCGGCCCTTGTCCCGACAAGCACTGTCTTCGACATCGAGCTGGTCCACCGCGACTCCCCCAAGTCACCACTATACAACAGCTCGATGACACCCTTCGATCGCCTGCAGGCCGCCACCCTCCGCTCGGTCAGCCGAGCTAGCTACTTGGCCCAACGCATCACCATGAAGACCTCCAACGACATAGACGTCAGCGTACGCTATGATGATGGGGAATTCTTGATGGAGTTCAATATGGGCACGCCAAACCCGCAACATGTGTGGGGCATCCTCGACACCGGCAGCGAGCTAAACTGGGTCAACTGCGTGGGCTGCCAATGCTTCAACAAGACCATCACCCTATTCAATCATAGTGCATCCCTCTCCTACGAGAAGTTAACTTGCAATTCCGATGGGTGCAAGAGCTTTTTCCAAGGTCATTGCGATAATGATCAGATGTGTGAGTACCATTACTCCTACGTCGACGGCTCCTACATAGACGGAATGTTCTCCTCGGACACCTTCCATTTCTACTCGTCAGCTACGAAGCAATTTACATCCATTCCAAATATGCTTTTCGGTTGCAACTTCCGGTCCTTGGACACCGTCGGCGTCGACTTCGGAAGCACCATCGGGTTGGGCCCCTCACCGCCGTCTCTGATCCACCAGCTCGCCCCTAAGTTCACCAGCAAGTACTTCTCCTATTGCCTGGACTCCTGGTTATATGGGGGACTTGCCAGCAGGCTCTTTTTGGGACGCCGCAATACCACTGTCGCCGGAAAGGTGACCGTCACGCCGTTCATGACACAAGATAACTTCTACGCTGTGCAGCTTAATTCCATCTCTCTCCCGGGTGTGTTTGACATCAAGTACCTTACTAGGAGGTCCAAGTTGAGGGCCGGCAACATCATCTTTGACTCCGGCACCGCCATGACCGTTCTAGACAATCAAGTGTTGGACGAGTTGGTGTGGGAATTGAAAAATTACGTTACCTTACCAATTGTGGAGCCGGAAAGAAAATTCAAATTGTGCTTCGATGTGCAGTCGACGGAACAAGAGGAGGAGCTACCAGGGTTGTTGTTCTCATTTGCCGGGGAGTTGGGGAACTTCACGGTGAGCCCTAAAAACCTGTTTACGTGGTTTGGTCCGCATGTGAAATGCATGGCGATATTGGGAACGAATGATATACAGGTCTTTGGAAATATTATGCAGAAAGATGTTTTGGTTGGACATGATCTCGAAAAAATGGAATTGACTCTTACAGAGAAAAATTGCATCTAGTTTTACAACCACTAATAAGCATGTATTATGTATATGAAATGCTAAGTTGAGCATTCATATTTATATTTATGGTCATAAATCAAGAAATTTCAATGAAGGCAATGTGCATTTATTTTTTACTCTTTTTTGCAATGATTTAATTAGACAATTTAATTGACTAGGAGTAGTTTGATTGAATATAGTTTTCTTTCTATCTCTCCTTTTAAATGATACTGATTAAATTTACATGTTATTTCTAAATACTAGGAGATGTTTGGAATTTTATATTAAGGTCATTCGAGTTCCATATCCAACTATTAAGAGTGTTAGAGAGGGTGAATAATGACTCGCTTTCACTTCGATCGTTGATAGTGTACTCGTCTATAAGATTTTAATGCACAATAACAAATAAAGGATTTTACTTTCACCTGATCAGGTACTTCCTCATAATAAAAAAATCCTCTCTACTTCATTGATCCAATACCAATGAAACTCTCTACTAATAACGTAATCGTACCAAAAAATAAGCTCACTTATTTTATTATTATGGCATTGTATACATTTATATCTTGACTATCCAACAAACATCCGTGGTATAGTATTTCAACTACTGTCTGTAACTAGATAGCTACCTACACACCCTGTCTACCCACATGCCCCTTTCATGGTAGAACATTCCTCCTGTAGACATTGGCCACTAATATATTTATGGAGTGCCCATGGGGCTTGTCAGTAGTAGAGTGTTTCTCCCTAGTGTATATTTAAATAGCTACCATATATCCTATCTGCCTATGGGATCCGTCTATGGTAGTATTTCTTCCATAGATATTGATTGTTATATGCTTAGTATATGTTGGTTATGTACTTGTTTTATGTAGATGATTTTTGGATATACTATATATACTCCCGATTTATAGGTTATACCTGGTTGAACAGGTTAGTGGAGGGTTATATTATTGTTTATGTTTTTGTTAGCAAGTAATTATATTGATGATCTCACTTTTGTAATAAGTATTATTATCAAAGACTATTCCTTCGACTCAATTTCATGTAAATTCGTGCACTATCTTTCTATCTATCTATTGAGTCATTTATACTAACTACTTGATTTTTCTTTAATTTCTAGATTTGCAGGTAAAAGATGTGTCGTTTTGCTCAAAGATCCTGACTGTTAGTCCCATGGTACTTCAAGATGGTTCATTTTTTTTTGTCTTTACGGTGTCATTTTCCTGACTACTGAGAGCAATGCTGACAAAGAGTTTCAATTTCTACTCTACTATTATCGATAAACTTTATTTTTATTGCATAATTAAGGGAGTAGTAAAATTGTTACTGTCTCTTTCATTTTGTAATTGATCTCTCCTTGCAAAATTTTAGAGGAGGTTCTAGTGAATTGCACAACATATATGATCCAAGGGATTGTGGGTCTTGGAGTAGGAGTTGGCTAGATTTTGAACCAAGTAAAAAACCCAAGTTCGATCCTTGTATTTGTTTTGACTTATTCCTATTCCATTGTTTACTCATTTTTTGACAAATTTAGTTTAGAAAGAAAAGTTTTTAAGCGACGAGATTCACCCCCTCCTCTCTTGTTCTCAATAGTACTATAATTGGTATCATAACAAGGGCTTTTGATTTTGGTACAACAACCAATCGATAATTTACTTTTCTTTTTAGTTTTATTATTCATTTTTAATTCTATTGCGTTACTTACTCCAAGATGAAGTCTTGGAAATTGTTTCTCCTTAACAATTGTCTTTTCAAGAACAATGATATAGTCCGAGGGATATTTCACTGTATGTCCTCCACTCTTCAATGAAATGATTTCTCATACTGAAAAAGGAGGATGAAAGTCTTCCTCAAGAAGTATATCGACCAATGGTTTGCTATCTGGAGCACTACACCGGTCAACAAGATCAGAGAAATTTCCAACTTGAGAAATGTTCAGACACAATGAAGAAGCATAAACAGGCTCGAAGACACTCAACATTCTACAATGTGGCCTAACAAAAGAGGAACTCAATCGAGTTGGCCCCTTCAACAACACAAAAGCATTGTGAGACAAGATAGTTGAACTACATGAAGGGAAAAATGACACAAAGGTAACAAAATGTGACCTTCTATTAAATTCCTTACTAAATATTAAAATGTTAGATGGTGAGTTGGCAAACCAACAATACACGAGGATTAAAAATATTCTTAATGGACTATATCTCATTGGCCACCAACTCGAGAATCGTGATATAATCAGGTACACTCTTAACTCTTTTCCTCAAAACTTCTTATGTGCATGTATGGTAGATGCCTATAAAGTCTCAAGGGATCTTTCTAAAATTTAATTAGATGAACTTTTTTTGTGAATTTGAACTACACGAGCAAACTAACTCGAGTCAAATTGTGAAAGGTATTGCCCTTGTTGCTGGACGAACCAAGGAGTTGAAATCAAAAGGCTGATTCAAGCATGAATTTGAAGATGAGTTCGTCTCCAACTCAACTAAAGAACAACTAGTAAACATGGTTAGGATGATATTTACCAAGAAGAAGAAAATATTTTCAAAGGAAGATCCTAAAAGAGTGATACAATATACACTAACCAAATCAATATCTGAAGTGACATGTTACAGATGTAATAAAAAGGCACACTACAAGTCTGATTGCCTAAATTTCAAAGAAGAAATGTCCAAATCAAGAAGAAAAAAATCACTAAAGGCCATTTGGGGTGAGTCGTCATTGGAGGAATTACAAATGGACAAACCAAAACAAAAGAACTTCTTAGCAATAATGGTAATAAAGCAACCTGATGAATCTGAGTATGAATCAGAGTCAAGCCAAGATGCTTAAATCTGAGAAACAAGTTGAATTGCTCCTTAAGGAAGTCAAAAATCCTAAGGAGCAAGTTAACCCTAAACTCTCAACTAACTAAGTTTAAAATGGAAACCCAAATCAAGTTGCAAGACTTGAGGACAAAAATTCCATATTGAAAGGAGAAGTTGAGAGACTCAAGGGAATGTTGGAAAGGTTCAATTTGAGATCCAAGAACCTTGACATGATACTAGGATTACAAAGGGTTGTGTATAACAAGTCAGATCTCAAATATCAATTGGAATCAATGAACAAATCTTACTTATCATTTGTTAACCAAAATAAGAAACATGTCAAAGCATGTATTTTGAAAACTTACCTAACAAAGCAAGTAGGACTAAGTCAATAATATATACCTAAAAATGGCATTCATTAATTAAATATAAAAACATAAAATATGTGTTCTAGGGGAAGGCGACAAATTAGTCATCATCTCAAAAACTTGACCTACCTATCTGCGTATTTAGGACTAGTACACTAGGGAGAATTTTAACTCAGTACCAAAAAAAACTGGGATGATAGTAGGTTAGGGAAGCTAAGTTGAAAGCATATCTAGGAGAATCATATGTGTTCAAACTAGTGCAATCAGCTTAGTGGAATTAACTGAAGTTACCTCAATCTAATCTGAACTAGTTGGACTAAGACTTAGTAGTAAGTCCCTTGGCCAAGACTATTTATGTGGATGGATCTTCCACTTAGCAAGGCAGTGGAGTGGGTATACTTTTAATGCAATTGTCCGTTTGGCTAGACTACCGGGCCACCAATAATGAGGCAGAATATAAGGCTCTGATCGTCGGTCTGCAAGTAGTCAAGCATGTGGGAGCTACACGGGTTCTTATCCACTCAGACTCTCAACTAGCAACCCAACAACTTTCAAGTACTTTCGAAATAAATAATGCCAAACTAAAATCATATGTTGAGACTTTTAAAAAGTTAAATGTAAGATTCCATGAAGTAATCGTGCAAAAGATCCCTCGGCCGGACAACCAATATGCAGATGAGTTGGTCAAACTAGCAAGTTCCTTAAGTATAGTAGTAATGGACAAGCCGATTGGGCAGGTGATGTTGGTAGCCCATATAGAGAGATCGACCAAAATAGAAGTACCAAGTGATTGGAGGATGCCTTTGATTGAGTTCCTTCAATCGGGCAACACATCAGTCGATTAGGAGTAGACTCAGTTGATAAAAAAGAAAGTTGAGTGGTTTATGCTTATTAGAGATCACTTGTACTAGAGAGCATTCTCGAGGTCATTGCTCAAATGTGTCAGAGCGAAAGATGTTCAATCCTGCAAGATGTACACCAAGGTTCTTGCGGTAATCATCCAGGAAGTCATTCACTAGCTCAGAAAATCTTATTGGTTGGATATTTCTAGCCTACCTTACAAACATATGTCGCTCGGACAGTAGCTATAAGTACCCTATCATAATTTTAATATGATCAACCAAGTTGAGTTAGGTCTTATGTATGTTTGATGCCTTGTGTCTAAGTATGCATGAACTTAGGAGAACAAGAAGTTGAGCGAAAGATGTAGCTAGCGAGAAGGATGGAACGGGAGAGAGTCGATGGGCTTAGTGCATTCAAGGGACTAGGTGCTACAAAAGAGTACGCTGACGAATGAGAAGAAAGCGCGTGACGTTTTCGAGGTATGAGAAGCCAGAGTGAAAGATTACTCGAGGAGAAGGTCGGAAGATGGGCTCGGGTGAGCCCATTCTAGATGGCTAAAATCACCCAATAAAACAGAGCTAGAACGGAGGAGAAATCAGGCAGTCAACACAAGTTTGGGCACTTGAACCCCCTGGGGAAGCCTAGGGTGCCTCCTCGATGGGATGCTGATTGAGGGAACATCGGCCATGTCCGGGCGCCTGGACCAGGATAAGCTTATCCTTTGTGAACTATTGTTGGCGTAGATAAAGTTTTATCCACGTCTAGGCATCTGAACTCGATCTAGGCACCTAGAGCTGCCACGTCAAGAAATGATTAGGCTCGATCAGCAGATTATAAATAGAGTCCTGATCTCAGTAGTTCAGAACAACACTTGCAAACAAATTCTATATTTCAATTTCTAGTTTTGTTCTTTACTTTTCTGTGCTTTCAACGTTGTTAGACGCTACTCCACCTTTGGGAGAAGTAAATTTTAGTAAGCTACATTTATCTTGGATTAACAATCTTCTTATTGCAAACAAAGTAAAAAAATTCTTGCCTCTTTTTCTATTTTATACATTTACTTCCTATTTCTTATCAAGTATTTTCCTAACTTAGTCCAAAGTTCGAGAAAGGTTATTCTTATAATTTCAAGCAAATCACCACTCTCTTGTTGACTGTCCGATGACCTACAATTGGTATCAGAGCAAGGACATTTCAGAAGGACTAACCATCAACCAAAGCAAAGAAGTCAATGATCAGACCAAGCCTCAACTCACCAAAGTTCAAGGGGGAGTTCATGCATTGGAAATATTAAATGGAGGTATTCCTATGAATTGATTTTGAAATTCTTTTAATAATAAAGTATAGTTTTGTAGTTCCTAAGGATCAGCAAGGTGAAGAGAAAGAAGCGTACCTTTGGATGAAGAAGGAGCAAAGTGGCTTTGTAGCCAACAGCAGAGCAGAATATCACTTGTTAAGTGTATTACTATCTCAAGAAGTCAACCGCATCGAAAGCTACTTCTTAGCCAAAGAACTCTGGGAAAAATTCCTAGAACTCAATGAAGGCACATCCGAAGCAAAGCTCGTACAGTGAGACCTTCTTCGGGATTAACTAACAAATATCCTTTTGGAAAAAGGTGAGAAGATAGCTCAACTACACGTGAAGATCAAGGAGCTAGTCACTGGACTGGTCAACCTTGGCGAAACAGTAACCAGCCGGGACTCGGTCCGCTACGCGCTCAATGCATTTCCCAGAATCCCATAATGGACTTCGATCATAAATGTCTACTACATCTCTAAGGACTTGGAGGTAAATTGTTGATACAGTCTGACCTGGTTGTTGTTTTGATGTTGACACTGATTTAAGTTTGTATCTGATGTTAATTGAACTCGGATTGATTACTGATCAAGGTTGATCATGTGGAAGGGAAAAGTCCAAGTTGGAAACTTGGCACGCGAAGTCGGAGAGGGCTCGGTAGCTCGTTCTCCGGACTAGGTCGGAGAGGGCTCGGTAGCTCGTTTTCTGGACCGGACGAAGTCGGAGAGGGCTCGGTAGCTGGTTCTCGGACCAGGTAGGGTTTAGGGCCGGGAGCTCTAACCTGGATCGATCTGGTGACTCAGAGAGGGCTCGGTAGCTCATTCTCCGGACTAGGTCAGAGAGGGCTCGGTAGCTCGTTCTCGGACCAATCCTAGTATCACATAGGCGTTGGATCGGTCAACAGACTGATCCAGTGATACTTTGGATGACTGATCGGTCCGCAGACCGATCTAGTGAGACTAAATTTTCTGATCGGTCTGGTGACCGATCAGGAAACACTCAGTAGCACACTGAGTGTAATCTGATCGGTCTGTAGACCGATCAGGAAATACTCAGTAGCACACTGAGTGCAATATGAACCGACCTCAGACCGATCAGGCTGTTGTCTGATCGGTCCAAGGATCTGTGATCGGTCTGCTGACCGATCCACAGTTAAGTTCATTGTGCATGCGCTTTCTCTGGTATTTTCTGATTCGCACTTCTTTTTGTCCATCTCTGTTTAACCTTCTGTTGTGAGTCTTTTGGAGATACAGGTTGCAGGTACCATATCAGTGCTTAGTTTCAAATTAAGCCTCATCAAAGGAATGAGACAAAGGATCTTTCCACTGCTTTTTCTGCGTCAAATGCATTTGAAGCACCAACGGCTACAGGTTGCGATTGGCTGTGTTTCTGGCAGTGATCAGGCGGCGATTGGCTTAACTCCTGGTGATTAGTTCAAGCTCAGAGGCACCAGTGAAGACCGTGGTTCTATTGGTGTGAGCTCAGAGAATCAGAAGAGGAAGAGAAGCGATTGGCGACGCCGTAGCTTGCAGCAGGGATTCGGTGCAGGTTGGCAGCGATCCGGTGCAGGCTGATCGAATGCAGAGACATAAGAAGCAGTGTATGCTGGAAAGAAGAACAGAACGAGAATCAAGTAAAAAGCTGTGTGTTTCGGTTGAGAGCTTGCTGTGTTCTTGGACTTTGTCTTCATCATCTTCGTGGCTGTGAGCTTACTTCGATTTTCTTTGAGCCACTGTGATCTGTAAGTCTTGTGTGCTTCATTTTAAATCTGTTCGAAGACTTTGTGGAGAGGTTTCTCCACCGAGAATGAGAGCTTCATTAGCCGGAGTCATCCGGGGTGTGATCTACCGAAGATCAAGGGCTCGTCCACCTTACGGACATGCCGAGGAGTAGGGGCAAGTTATCCCCGAACCTCGTATATCTTGTGTTAGTGGTGCTTGGTTCTTTTCTCGTATAATTTCTTTTTGTTTCCTTATTTTCCGCTGCACTAACAAACTCGCTTAGAATTTTTGTGAAAAGATTAAGATTTTGGTGGAGGCTATTCACTCCCCCCTCTCTAGCCTTCCGAAGGATCTTAACAAGTGGTATCAGAGCCTGGTGCACTTCATCTGGACTAACATCCTAAGGAGCAAGAAGATGGCCATGAAGGAAGGATTCAGCACCAACAGACCACCCTTCTTCGATGGAGCAGATTTCCAATATTGGAAGAGTCGCATGGAGTATTATCTCAAAACTGATATCTCCATGTGGTTTTCTGTAAAGGAAGGGTTTACGCCTCCAAAGGACGAAGAAGGTAAGGAACTCGACTCCTCGAGGTGGTCCACCGAGCAAACCCGCAAGGGACAAGCCGATGCCAAGGCAGTGGTCACTTTGCAATGTGGAATAGCCAAGGACCAACTCGTCAAGGTAGGTCCTTTCACGAGCGCAAAAGATCTATGGAACAAGCTCATCGAGCTCCAAGAAGGAACTCGGGACTCTCGGATCGCCAAGAGAGACTTGTTCCTAAACCAACTCCAAAACCTCACCATGAGGGAAAATGAGACAGTAAGTGAGCTACATGGAAAATTCAAAGAGATCATCAATGGTCTCCATTCCGTGGATGAACGCGTGGAGAATCGCGATCTTGTAAGGTACGCTCTAAAAGCCTTTCCGAGGAGTGCCTTGTGGTCATCTATGGTAGATGCCTACAAGGTCTCTAAGGATCTTTCAATTGTAAAGTTAGATGAATTCTTTTGTGAAATGGAACTTCATGAACTTGCTAACAAAGGTCAAAAGGAGAAAGGTATAGCTTTGGTTGCAGGAGAAAAGAGCAAGGATGGGAGAAGAAAGAAAGAAAAGAAGAAGGAGAAAGAGATTCCTTCACCTTCATCCTCCTCCGAGTCCGATGATGAAGGTGGATCATCATCAAGCGAGATGGCAAATTTTGTGAGGAGGATCATGAGAAGAAGCAGGAGATACAAAGGTAAAACTGTAGATCAAAATATTGATAAGTCTAACGTTACTTGCTATGAGTGTAGCAAGAAAGGACACTATCGGAGCGAGTGTCCAAAGCTAAAGAAGAAGGAGGAAAGGGCCAAGAAAAAGAAAGTCCTCAAAGCCACATGGGATGAATCCTCCTCGAGCTCATCGGAGGAAGAGAAGAAGGAGAAGAGCACAAGGCAACTAGCACTCATGGCAAGGGAGGAATCTGATTCCGGGAGTGATGGGGACGCAAGCACTTCAGCCGCGGCTTCATCATCTTCGGATGATGAAGAGGTAACCTCTTCTCACTTAGAAAAATGCTATAAGACTATTACATATTTGTCTACCTTGCTTAAAAAATCAAAAACTGAAATTAAATCTTTAAAAGATGAAGTAGAGAACTTGAGAGCTCTTAGGGAAGATGAGGTTGATGACCTACATCTAGAGCTCCTTGAAGATGAAAACAAAGCCTTGAAGAGTGAAGTTGAGAAACTCAAGAAAATGCTTGAAAAATTCTCAACTAGCTCCAAGACATTAGACATGATTCTAAATGCCCAAAGGGCAGTCTACAATAAGGCTGGGTTAGGGTATCAACCCAAGGAGTCAAGTTTTATTTCTCTAGTGTCTAGAACCCATTTTCATAGATCACATGCTTCTAGGGTTCATGAGACTAGGAAGGGTGTAACCAAGACATGGGTGCCTAAGTCTTTCATTGTAGATGCATTAGGTCCCAAGATTTGGGTACCTAAAACATCTATCTTTCGTGTCTTGTAGGCATTGTTCAAGGGGGAGCGTCTATCAACTTGGTTTGTTGATAGTGGATGATCAAACACATGACCGGGGACAAGTCACTTTTTACTACCCTTCAAAACAAAAATAGAGGTAATGTGTCATTTGGTAATAATGGTAGTCTTAAGGTTATAAGTGTAGGACCGTTAGATTCGATAGAGAGGGGGGGTGAATATCGATTCGAAAAAGATGAGTATAAACGCAGCGGAAAAATAAAATAGACACAGATGTTTTTACTTCGTTCGGAGCCTGTGACAACTCCTACTCGAAGGCTCGTGGTCCTTGACCACTTTCGTTGGGCAATCACTAACAAGTCGAAATATGATTACAGAATGAGTACAGGAAATACAAGTGAAAATAAAGCAATACCGACAAGGAAATTAAATAAAAACCGAAGTAGCACTTTGTCGGAACTTTGTTGGCATCGCACTGAACGTCGAGCAGCAAGACCAGCAGTAGAAGAGTTCTCAGCTTAATTGCGTTCACCTGAAGCTCCTATTTGGGGCTTCTTTTATATGCTGTTCCAGGCGCCTGGATCCCTTCCGGGCGCCTGGAATGTGACGTAGCTGCACAAACCATGATGCTCCACGTGGCGACGACTCGGCTGGATAGAATTCGCCTTCCGGGCGCCCGGACCTCCGTGCGGCCAGATCCCCTCCGGGCGCCCGGACCACCTTGTTTCAGAAAACTCCCTTTTCCTGCAAAACAAAGTTAGTCCGAGGCAAATATGTATCCTGTAAAACAGATTGTTAGCACAGTTAAGGTTCAACAGATGGATAAAAGAGTATGACTTAGATTCCGTCTTTCCGAGACCGGAATCTAGTCACGATCTCGACTTAGACATCCGAAATGGATCTAAGCCGGATCGACGCCTAATGTTCTCTTCCCGGGAACGCGTCCTCGCAGTCACTCCTCCGATGACTTACCTCACTTACCAGACGTCCGGTCAGCCCGTCGACCGTCTGGACTCGACTATCCGGTCAGCCCGTCAACCTAGGTGGACTTCTCGCCAAGCGTCCGGTCGGCCCGTCGACCTGAACTTGCCAGCTATCCGGTCGGCCGTCGACCTACCGGACTTCTTCCCGTCCGGTCAGCCCGTCGACCGCTTGGACTTCTCGCCAGCTATCGGTCTGGACTTCTCCTGCACACTCGATCAAAGTGTCAGACAGAAACAAACTAACTTAACCTGATTTGTCATTCATCAAAACCTGGGTTAAGTCGTTAGTGCTAACCGCACCAACAATCTCCCCCTTTTTGATGGAATGACAACTTGGTTAAGTTAGTGAAAGCATATGCAAGAACCATGCATTTATGTGGTTTTTAAGTTAGTTTGAATTTTCAGTTAGGTTCAGCTAACTTAACCTAACTTAACCACCTAACCCTCCCCCTTTGGCATTCATCAAAAATAAGCATGGATTAAGTAATTATAGACTTTAGACAAAAAAAATGTCAAGTTAATCTGGGGGAGTTTAAGCTTTTGAAAATTTGTTTAAAGCATTAGCTTTTAGCTTTTAGAAAGCTAGCTAAGTTTAGATAGTTTCATTTACAAACATAAGTTTTCAAACACCAAAATTCCAAAACTAAGTTTGAAAAATTTATTTTTCCAAAAACTGATTTATTTTTCAACACTAAGTTTGTAAATGATTTAATTTAAAACTTAAGTTTTGACAATGATTTAAGTTTAAAAAATCTAACTTTCATAATTTTCAACACTGAGTTTTTGCAAATCAAATTTCAGTTTGCAAATATTGATTTTGAACTTTACTTTTAGTTTTCAAAGGAGTTTGGTAGAACTAATTTTGATAAAGTAAAATAATTAAATCTAATTTTCAAAAATCAAAATTTTAAAGTTCAAAAGTACTAGTTTCAAAACCATGGTTTAAAATACTTGAAAAGTTGAGTTTTCAAAGACTAAGTAAAAAGGATAAAAAGTTTGTGATTTAAAACAAACAATTTTGAGTTGATTTAAAAAATTTTCACAATTTTAAGCAAGTTGATTTTGAAAATTGATTTTTAAACTTTGATTTTCAAAATTAAGGAAAATGATTTTGAGAAGCTTAGTTTGTAAACTTAAGTTTTGAAAAATCTAATTTCCACAATTTTCAAAACTAAGTTAAATCTAATTTTCAAAATCAATTTTCAATAAAAAGTAAAACTCAATTCTTAAAAACAACTTAGTTTTATAAGAGTTAGTTTTCAAAAGTAGGTTTAAGAAATTTTTAAGAAAACATTTTTCAAACAAAATTTAAAATATTTTATATAAAGGGAAATTTTTAATTAATTCCTCCCCCTGAACCTGACATAAAATTTGAAAATATTTGCTAAAAATATTCAAAGTAGATATATATATTTTTTTAAATTGAGGTAGAATTTTCTAGAGAGATTTTAAAGAGAAGATTAAAAAAATAGCACTTAAGGAGATAATTAAAAAATAAACCTCCCCCTTAATTTGATACTCCTTTAATTTATTAATCCTCCTTATTTATTACTTCCCCTTAATATAAAATTTTACAACCGTAACATATTTTCGTACCTAAGTGTTTTAGACGATTGTATAATTATCTTTATAAAATTGTTCATTTAAATTTGACTAACCGTAATTAATGTTAGATTAAGTTGAAATAAATTAACCTTTAGTGTAATGTTAATTAAGATAAGTTGTTATTAATTCAATAATTGATCAATATTAATAATTTATTGATTAAATTTTGCTATAATCTAAATTTTGTATTAATTGATGAAGGTGTTAGTTATAATTTAACTTTTCTTTACTTCCTTTTAAGTTGGATTGACTTAGTTTAAAGTTGGTGGTAATTTGAAGTTAAACTCGTTATTAAACAAGGTTAGGTAAGGTTCAATTTAAGTCAAACTTTAATTATGTTTTAATAAAAATAATTAATATTTTAAAGGTTGATTAAGAAAAATGACTTAGAGTAATTTTAATATTTTTACTAAGGTTAAACCTAGGTTCTAATCAAATCAAGCTTAGTTCTCAAATAAAGTTAAACTTAAATAGTTAAGTTCTACTTATTAATTACATAATTAAGTTTAAAGTTAAAGTTAACGGAATTTAAGTTTTTAAGTTAGGTGTCTAAGTTTTAAATGAATTTAAAAGAATTATAATAATTATTATTTTTAAGGGATTTCTAACAGGATTTTAAAATGATTTTTAGAATTATTTAATGACAATTAATATACGTTCAATTCAGTTTTGATTTTAGATTAAAATTAATATCAGTGATTAATTTAGCTTTAAGTTTTAAGTTTAAGTTAAATTTTTAAGTTTTAATTTTCAGTTAGGTTAAATTAAGTTGAAAAGTAATGTTTAAATTAAGTTTTAATGAGTTTTAATTTAAGATCTAATTTTCAGTTAAGTTAAATTAAAAAATAATTTTAAGGTTAAAATGATGTTTAAGATTAAAAACGAGTTTAAAGTCAAAATAATAATTTTTAAAGTGAAAATAGTCTATAGAAATAATTTATTATTATTACTATTTTTTTAAGTTAAAAGAATTTTATTATAGTGAAAAAATAAGAAGAATTTTTCAAAATGATACATAATTTTTAAAATAGTTTTTAAATGATTTTTAAAAGTTTTTAAAATAATTTTTGAAATAATTTTTAAGTTAAAATAATTTAAAAATATAATTTTTATATTACAATAATTTTAAGTTAAAATAATTTTTAAGTTAAAATAATTTTTATGTTAAAATAATTTTTAAAATAACAATAATTTTTAAAAGAATTTTTAAAAGAATTTTTAAAATTTTTGAAAATGATTTTTAAAAGAGTTTTTAAAATAATTTTTAAAATGTTTTAAAAGAATTTTTAAAAGTTAAAAGAATTTTTTAAAGTTTTTAAAACGATTTTTAAAATAGTTTTTTTTAATAATTTTTAAAAGAATTTTTTAAAGTTTTTAAAATGATTTTAAAATAGTTTTTAAAATAATTTTTAAAATGTTTTAAAAGAATTTTTAAAAGTTTTTAAAATGATTTTTAAAAGAGTTTTTTAAAAGAATTTTTTAAAGTTTTTAAAATGATTTTTAAAATAGTTTTTAAAATAATTTTTCAAAATGTTTTAAAAGAATTTTTAAAAGTTTTTAAAATGATTTTTAAAAGAGTTTTTTTTTAAATAATTTTTAAAAGAATTTTTTAAAGTTTTTAAAATGATTTTAAAATAGTTTTTAAAATGTTTTAAAAGAATTTTTAAAAGTTTTTAAAAGTTTTTAAAATGATTTTTAAAAGAGTTTTTTAAAATAATTTTTAAAAGAATTTTTTAAAGTTTTTAAAATGATTTTAAAATAGTTTTTAAAATAATTTTTAAAATGTTTTAAAAGAATTTTTAAAAGTTTTTAAAATGATTTTTAAAAGAGTTTTTTAAAATAATTTTTAAAATTAATTTAATATTAATTTTTTAAAAAAATTAATTTAGTTTTAATTCGAAATTTAATTTTTAATTAATTTAAAATTTAATTTTAATTTGAAATTCAAATTTTAATTTTAATTAATTTTAATTTAATTTGAAATTTAATTTTAATTAATTTTAATTTAATTTGAAAATTAATTTGATCCTTATTCATCTCTCCCGATCTAGATTATCAATCAGGGAATCCTATAATTTTGTGAGATGAATTAGATTTAATTACAGAGTTTGGTTTAACTTTTGTTAGATTCAGGTTTAGCTTTGGTCTCAACAAATAGGCATTCTTCAGATAAACTTCTAAGCTTGGTGAGTCACTTGGACGTCATTAGAAGTAGCCAACCTTTCGAGGTTTTCCGAATAGTCCTATCCACGGAGCTTAGTATTAAACCTTAGTCTAACTAGTTAGGATCCATTTAAGGATAGCTTCGGTCAGTTCCACTTGGCCAAATGCACCAGATCGAAGCCATATCTTTCTAGACATGTGATGCCCAAGCTTCCCTAACGTACTATCATCCAAAAACTTCACCAGTACCATGATTCAAGTTAAACTTGGTCTCTTTTTAACTAATCCCAATTACCCTGTCGGGTTAGTTTGTTTGGGTTACCCTGTCGGGTAAGTTAGTTTTGGAGGTGCCAGCTATTCAGGAGCCTCCCCCTAAATCATTGGTCTTTAATTTAAGATTTTTTTTTTTATAATTAGAGTTGGTTTTAGTTAAGTTGTAATGTTTAATTTGTAATTTAAATTTAAGTTTTTAATTTTGAATTAATTAAATTGGTCAAATTATCTTTCTTTAAGAGAGTATATTTAATATTTGAATGTTCTTTCAATTTCAATTTTATTGGGTTAATTGAATTATCTTTCTTTAATAGCTTATTTTTAAAGTTTAAGTTTTTATTTATTTTTAAATTTGAATTAACTAAACTGTTTGAATTATATTTTCTTAACGGTTTATCTTTTAGCTTTTTATTAATTGTTAATTTTGAAATTTCTAGATTATTTTTGTTTAATATGTTATCTTTAACATTTAATTTTAAGTTTGTTAAATTCCGTTTTGATTTTATCAAAGTGTTTGATTTTATCCTTATATTTTCTTTGCCTTTTAAATTGATATGGTTAATTGAATTTATTAGATTAGTTTTATCTTTAAAGTTTAATTTCTTTTTAATTAAATTATCTTGGTTTTGGATAGCATTTTCTAGATTAATATTGTCTAGATTAAATAATTTATTAATTTTATCTAGATCAATATTGACCTTGTCATCTTTTTTGTTTGAATTTTCAAATTTGTTTAGGTTTAAATTCAAATTTTTAGATTTATTAATTATTTTCAGATTTTCTATATTTTCTAAAGTAATTATATTTGTTTTATCAGAAAATATCGTAGAAGTATTTTTGCAAGTATTGTCATATACACTATTTTCACATATACTTTCAGACATATCCAAATTAACAGGCGCATATTTTAAACTACTACTAGCAAGGGTGTTTTGGTAAATATTACTAACTTTGAGCGCAACCCCTAATTCAGCAGGCTTCTCCGTTGGATCTGACTAGAGTCCGGATTCAACTTTAACTTGATCTTCTAGCTCCATCGGCATCTCGTGAAGCTTGATCAACTGGGTCCACAGCTCATATGCGTTCTTGTACTTTTCTAATCTGCATAAAATATTGTTAGGTAAAACATTACAAATAATGTTACTTACCTTTTTGTTCAGTTCCGAGTTTTGAGAAGGTTTCCTCAAAATTAGCATATAATCGATGTCTACGCTTCCTAAGAAGCATTCCATTAATCGCTTCCAGTAGTTGAAGTCTTCATGATCGTATGGTGGTGGTTCGCAGGGGTTTCGTCCTTCTAGAAGAGTCATAATTTCTTGCACACAGAGAAACAAACAAAAGATCCCAAGACTTGGTCTTGGATTAGCAGTGCCGAAAAAAATAATATTTCACTATTTTCGAAAAAAATAATAAAATATTATTAAAATATTAATAAAAAAATATTATTTCAAAATTTTGAAAATGTAATATCTTGTCAATACTAAGCAATGGTGAAGAGATGACGATGTATTTTTCAAAAATAGTTTTGGAGGGAAAAAAACGAAAGGCGTAATGTTTTATTTTAAAAACAAACGATATCTAATTCTTTTCCCCCTTTGCCTGATTGGTGGTTGCACCAAATCAGAGCGGTACCTGCTCTGATACCACTTGTAGGACCGTTAGATTCGATAGAGGGGGGGTGAATATCGATTCGAAAAAGACGAGTATAAACGCAGCGGAAAAATAAAATAGACACAGATGTTTTTACTTCGTTCGGAGCCTGTGACGACTCCTACTCGAAGGCCCGTGGTCCTTGACCACTTTCGTTGTGCAATCACTAACAAGTCGAAATATGATTACAGAATGAGTACAGGAAATGCAAGTGAAAATAAAGCAATACCGACAAGGAAATTAAATAAAACCGAAGTAGCACTTTGTCGAACTTTGTTGGCGTCGCCGAACGTCGAGCGTAAAGACCAGCAGAGAAGAGTTCTCGCCTTAATGCGTTCACCAAGCTCCCGTCTGGGGCTTCTTTATATAGTTGTTGCTGGATCCTTCGGCGCTCGAATGTGACATAGCTGCACAAACCATGATGCTCCACGTGGCGACGACTGGTGGATAAATTCGCCGCGCCGGATCCTTCCGGCCTGGACCTCAGCGCCGGATCCTCCGGCGCCGACCACCTTGTTTTGAAAACTCCTTTTCCTGCAAAACAAAGTTAGTCCGAGGCAAATATGTATCCTGTAAAATAGATTGTTAGCACAGTTAAGGTTCAACAGATGGATAAAAGAGTATGACTTAGATTCCATCTTTCCGAGACCGGAATCTAGTCACGATCTCGACTTAGACATCCGAAATGGATCTAAGCCGGATCGACGCCTAATGTTCCCTTCCCGAGCAGTCACTCCCCTCCGGTGACTTACCTCACTTACCGCCAGACGTCCGGCGCCCGTCGACCGTCGGACTTCTTCCCACTATCCCGTCAACCTAGCCGGACTTCTCGCTGTGCTCGGTCAGCCCGTCGACCCGCTTGGACTTCTCGCCAGCTATCCGGTCAGCCCGTCGACCTAGCTGGACTTCTCGCCAAGCGTCCGGTCAGCCCGTCGACCCGCTTGGACTTCTCGCCAGCTATCCGGTCAGCCCGTCGACCTGTCTGGACTTCTCCTGCACACTCGATCAAAGTGTCAGACAGAAACAAACTAACTTAACCTGATTTGTCATTCATCAAAACCTGGGTTAAGTCGTTAGTGCTAACCGCACCAACAATAGGAGTTGGAGACATTCATATATCCGAATGCCTCCAAATCAAGAATGTCCTTCTAGTCAAGGGGATGACTTTTAATCTCCTAAGTGTCAGTCAATTGTGTGATACGGGTTACACAATTGAGTTTCATTCAAGTCAATGTCTGGTCAAACACATTGACATACTTGACACGGTACTAGTAGGCACAAGAGTAGATAACATTTATCAAATTTCTTTTAAAAGTGCTACTAATGCCTCTGCTAAGTGTTTCATGTCAAAATAAGAAGAATCATGGCTTTGGCATAGGAGGTTGGCTCATGTGAACATGAAGAATATTAGAAAGCTGGCCAACAAAGGATTAGTGCGAGGCTTACCAAGCATCAAGTACCAAAAGACAAAACTATGTGATGCATGTCAAAAGGGTAAGCAAACAAAAGCAACTCATAAAGGTAAAAGCGCTGTAAGTACCTCTACTGTTTTAGATTTACTGCATATGGACTTGTTTGATTGTAGTAGTGTCATTTCTTTGAATGGTAGTAGATATTGTTTAGTGATTATTGATGATTTTACTAGATATACATGGACTTTCTTTTTGAAAAATAAGGATCAAACCATAGATATTTTTATTTCTTTTTGTAGAAGAACTGAAAATGAAAAATCAACAACAATTAAAACAATTAGAAGTGATCATGGTGGAGAATTTCAAAACCATAGATTTTTAGAGTTTTGTCAAGAAAAAGGATATAGGCATGAGTTCTCTACTCCAAGGACCCCACAGCAAAATGGGGTTGTGGAGAGAAAGAACCGAGCTTTGCAAGAGGCTGCACGAAGCATGCTCAATGAGTACTCACTACCGAGCTACTTGTGGGCTGAAGCTGTGAATACAGCTTGTTATGTCCAAAACCGAGTCCTGATACATAGGTTTTTAGGAAAAACTCCTCATGAACTTTGGTTTGGGAAACCCCCTACAATTAAACATCTTAGGGTGTTTGGTTGTAAGGTGTTTATCTTGAACACCAAGGATCATCTTGGAAAGTTCACGGCTAAGGCTGATGAAGGGATACTGGTCGGGTACTCTCTCTTCAGCAAAGCCTATCGAGTCTACAACAATAGGACTAAATTGATTGAAGAGTCCTCAGATGTAGCATTTGAAGAAATCCCTAACTCGAATGATCAATCAAGGGATGTAGGAGAAATTCAACTTGAACTTAGAAATCTAAGTTTGAATGATCAAAATGAAGAAAGAGTCGAGGTTGACTCTGATGACGATGAGCAAAGGCAACAAAGGGCTCAGGCTGATCATTTGCCTGATACTGAGTCTCTGCCTGTGCCTAGTGAGGCCATTCATGAGGCACCGCCAACACCAAGGCAATCTAGGATAGCCTCTAGTCATCCCCAAGACCAGATTGTGGGAGACATCCAACAAGGGGTTAGGACTAGATCATTCTTTAGAAATGAGTCTAATGAGGCCGCCTTGATCTCAGAAATTGAACCAAAAATAGTTGATGAGGCATTGCACGATCCTGACTGGATCATAGCTATGCAAGATGAGTTAGGTCAATTTGAAAGGAGCCAAGTGTGGGACTTAGTTCCTAGACCTAAGAAGACCACCATTATTGGAACTAAATGGGTCTTCAAAAATAAGTTAAACCAAAAGGGAGAAGTCGTAAGGAACAAGGCGAGACTTGTAGCCAAGGGCTATAGTCAAGTCGAAGGCCTCGATTATGATGAGACTTATGCTCCCGTGGCACGATTAGAGTCCATTCGTTTAATGCTAGCTTTTGCTGCACATAGAGGTTTCAAGCTCTATCAAATGGACGTTAAATCGGCCTTCTTAAACGGATTCATCAAAGAAGAGGTCTATGTTGAACAACCAACAGGGTTTGTGAATACCGAAGCTCCAAACCATGTGTACAAGCTCAAGAAAGCTCTTTATGGGCTTAAACAAGCACCTCGAGCTTGGTACGAAAGGTTGTCAACTTACCTACTAGAAAAGGGTTTTGTGAGAGGTCAAATAGATCCAACACTATTTCTGCGTAGAGATGGTGAAAATATTTTTGTAGCCCAAGTGTATGTCGATGACATAATTTGTGGCTCAAATAACAAGGACTATTTGAATGAATTTATCACTCACATGGAGAGTGAGTTTGAGATGAGTCTGGTGGGAGAATTGACTTTCTTCCTTGGACTTGAAATCAAACAAACTCGAGATGACATTTATGTCCATCAGACGAAATACACTCAAGAGATGCTCAAGAAATTCAACATGAGTGACTCTAAGGAAGTGTCCACTCCAATGGCGACAAACACTCGTCTGGACAATGATGAGAGTGGAAAATCAGTTGATCTAACGCGTTATAGAAGCATGATCGGTAGTCTTCTATATCTCACAGCTAGTCGACCGGACATACTTTTTGCTGTGGGCATGTGCGCTAGATATCAAGTCTGTGCCAAGGAATCTCATTTAATTGCAGTTAAGAGAATTCTGAGATACCTTAAAGGCACAATTAGAGTAGGTCTTTGGTACCCTCGTACTGAGTCTTTTGACTTGATAGGTTATACCGACTCCGATTATGCTGGGTGCAAATTGGATCGGAAAAGCACTAGTGGGGGTTGCCAATTCTTAGGATCATCATTGGTTAGTTGGTCAAGTCGGAAGCAACATTGTGTTGCTCTCTCCACGACCGAGGCTGAATACATTGCCATGGGAGAGAGTGTATCACAATTGTTGTGGATGATTCACACTCTAGAAGATTATGGACTTTCGTATAAGGGAGTGCAAGTGTTGTGTGACAACATTAGCACAATAAACCTAACGAAATCCAGTCCATCATTCTAGGACCAAACACATTGAAGTGCATCATCACTTCATTAGAGATCACGTAGCTAGGGGAGACATTGCACTCACATATGTTGAGTCAAAATTAAACCTAGCCGATATTTTCACCAAACCCCTTCCGGAAAATGAATTTAGTCATTTAAGGAGGGAATTGGGAATGTGTTTGGCTCAATAAGTCATTTTGACCACATCATGATCAATAAGGACTATTAAAATGACAAGAGAAATTGGGAAATTAATTTGGGCAACTTGGGAACATCTCACACAAACTATAAGGTTTAACAAAATATTTTTGTTTGCTAGAAATGGGGTGAGATGCTAGGATCAACCAAATTATTCAAAATGTATCATGCATCCCTTGAATAATTAGGTTGAAGAGACATAAATTGAGTATGGGGAAGACCATTACATAATTCATGTGTATTTGGTTCCTAAATCTTACTCATATATTCCAACCAAGGAATCTTGGTTGGATTTTTGCCTAGAAATTATCTAATTATGGTTGATGGTTGATGTGTTGATTGATATTGTTGTTTGATTCATTTCATGACTTTGATTGATAATAAGATAGGTTGTTAAAGGAAATAATAGCAACTTGGATATATTTTAACAAATTTGAAACTGATCATAGCAATCCTAAGTCTTAATTAATACCTTGGTTCACTATAGGTAATAGTTTTATAAGGTTTTCTGAGATTGGAACCCTAAGATTCCAAATGTCTGAGTTTTTGGTTTTAAAGTCTGAAACTTTCGGGCTCTAAACAAGCTCAGACCATAAGAGCTCATTTTTTGAATATATTTGTGGGTGTGGATTCTTAGGTTCTAGGTTATGAATTTGGGAGGTTCTGAATTCTTGAGTTCTGAACTTTTCAGAATTCTCGATAGACAACGGCTCAAAATTTCAGTTACTGAAATTACTGAAATCAGAATTTCAGTATTATCAGACACTGATCGGTCCAGGGACCGATCAGGCCATTTTGATACGCATTACTGATCCACATCTAATCGGTCCAGGGACCGATCAGGAAGCTCCCTGATCGGTCTCCACGACCGATCAGGACACTCCCTGACCGATCAGGACACTCCCTGACCGATCAGGACGTTCCCTGATCGGTCAGGATTTCTCCTGATCGGACAGCCGTCCGATCTTATGATCTGATCACCCTCTTTAACTTCCCCCAACCCTTTCTCCTCTCATTTCACGCCAAAGAACCCTAGCCGACATTCTCCTTAGCACTTTCCTCAGTCCCGATTCTTCTCTCCACCTTCTCCGAAAGCTACAAATGGCGCCCAGGTAACTCCTTTTTCCTTCCCGAAATCTGTTCATTGTTGGCATTTTGGTTTCATTTCTCACTGAATCTCTGTATATTGTCTCTTGTCTCGGTTCTTGATTGTTTGGGGCTCCCGTGCACTCTCACTTGTCCCGATCATGTCCCATTTTTGGCCTATTTAGGAAGAAATCAGCCGGTGAGGGTACTTCTAAGTCATCTGTTGAGAAATCCAAGTCCCAGGCACCCTCCCGACCTCAACCTTCTTCTTCTTCGAGATTCCCGAACTGACAGTTTGAACAAACATTTCAACAGAGGACATTCAAGCTACTCCTATGTCGATCTGTGGATCAAAAGTACATGGATAAGTTTTGTCCCTCTATATCCGAAACCCTGGCTTATTATAAACTTGACTCGTTAGTCTACCTAGAAAGGGTCATCAACTATGACCTAGTATCTGAATTCTACAACAATCTTCATCAGACCAGTGATGGTGCTTATAGAACCAGAGTCGCTAAGAGAACTGTCGATTTCTCCGTAGTAGATTTCTTTGGGTATCTAGGTTGCCGAATGTGTTCAGGAGATCCTTTTCCCATTTATCCTGATTTACCAGACCCGTTACCTCCTCCACTTGATGTATCACCTGACACTATCTATGAGTATTTCTTTGGACACCCTAGACCGGATGGACTGGATGAGTTGGATGTCGAGTTTCCTCTTTTGCGGCTCTGAGACTATCTCCTCCTGACTATATTCTTTTTAAGATAGTCACAAACTGTCTTCTTCCAATCACATCCAAACCTCTAGCAGAGATCCGACCATACCACTGCCTGATGCTTTATGGTTTGCGTCGGCGTCTCGATTTTGATATCATGTCGAGCATCTATTCTTCGATCATCTCATATACTCAGCCTAGCAGCTCCACTATTTATATGCCTTATGGGCATATAATTATAGATTGGCTCGAGACCCTTCTGATAGATGTGTCTAAGGATAGGATAGTGAAGATGGTCAGACAGGATTGCAGACTTGGGAAACGGGCATTTTCCAAGTCCGGTATCTTGGGACAGAATGGGACTATTCAATGGAAGGATGGGAGAGGTCTGGGAGAGTTACCACGGGCACTTCCTCGACAGGTTGCTGCACCTCCTCCTATTGCTGATGAGGCCGACCCTGACCTGCGATGGCAGATTGCGGAGCTGGAGAGCCGCTGACCAGCGCTACGATGACTTACGTAGTCAGCAGATGGTGACGCAGCAGCTGCTTCGGCTGGATGGCCAACTACCAACCTCCGCAGCATTTCTCGGGCCATCTACCTCGAGCTCCAAGATGCCGCCTCAGGGTTACGTGCCTCCCGCAGATGATGATGATGTTCCTCGTGTTGAGGACATTGATTGATACATTCTGTTTGACTGTCTGTGTTTTGGATGCTATTTTGTTGGATATTTTTGTATGACCTGGATATTTGCTTATTTCATCTATTTATGCTGCTCATTTTCCTGTTTTTCTTTATGTGTCATTTCCTATTGGCTATTGATATGCTGTTCATATGCTTTGTCTTGACTGCCTCTTATTTCTTTATTACTGTCTCATAATACACTTAGAGGGTATTCTAGGTGCATTAAGAAAAAGACAGTATGGGTTAAGGGGGAGTCTTTTGAGTCTTATCACCCCATTCGCACCTTTTCGGTGTTTGACAAAGGGGGAGAGGATATCTAAGTTTAGAGAGGTATGAAGGTTTGATTTTAGGGGAGAAGATAACGGGGATGATCTTGATTCCCGTTATTGACTTCCTTACATCGTGGTGTATTCATCTTAGGGGGAGGATCTTGATTCCCCTAAAATTATGAAAATAAGAACATTTCTGATCTAAACTTAAATCGTGTTGTCAAACAACAAAAAGGGGGATATTGTTGATACAGTCTGACCTGGCTGTTGTTTTGATGTTGACACTGATTTAAGTTTGTATCAGATGTTAATTGAACTCGGATTGATTACTGATCAAGGTTGATCATGTGGAAGGGAAAAGTCCAAGTTGGAAACTTGGCACGCGAAGTCGGAGAGGGCTCGGTAGCTCGTTCTCCGGACCAGGTCAGAGAGGGCTCGGTAGCTCGTTCTCTGGACCGGACGAAGTCGGAGAGGGCTCGGTAGCTCGTTCTCCGAACTAGGTCAGAGAGGGCTCGGTAGCTCGTTCTCTGGACCGGACGAAGTCGGAGAGGGCTCGGCAGCTCGTTCTCCGGACTAGGTCAGAGAGGGCTCGGGAGCTCGTTCTCTGGACCGGATTAGGTCAGAGAGGGCTCGGTAGCTCGTTCTCGGACCAATCCTAGTATCACATAGGCGTTGGATCGGTCAACAGATGGATGACTGATCGGCCCGCAGACCTATCTAGTGAGACTAAATTTTCGATTGGTCCGGTGACCGATCGGAAACACATCGAGTAACTGATCGATACCGATCAGAAACACTCGATGAGCACAAGTGTAATCTGATCGTAGACCGATCGTAAATGTCGAAAGGGGTTGGATGGCCCATGGACCTATCCACATTCAATCGACGGTCGTGACGACGTCGATCGACCACCGATCGGTTGTCTGATCGGTCCAAGGGTCTGTGATCGGTCTGCTGACCGATCCACAGTTAAGTTCATTGTGCATGCGCTTTCTCTGATATTTTCTGATTCGCACTTCTTTTTGCCCATCTCTGTTTAACCTTCTGCTGTGAGTCTTTTGGAGATACAGGTTGCAGGTACCATACCAGTGCTTAGTTTCAAATTAAGCCTCATCAAAGGAATGAGACAAAGGATCTTTCCACTGCTTTCTCTGCGTCAAATGCATTTGAAGCAGCAACGGCTACAGGTTGCGATTGGTTGTGTTTCTGGCAGTGATCAGGCGGCGATTGGCTTAACTCCTGGTGATTGGTTCGAGCTCAGAGACACCAGTGAAGACCGTGGTTCTATTGGTGTGAGCTCAGAGAATCAGAAGAGGAAGAGAAGCGATTGGCGACGCCGTAGCTTGCAGCAGGGATTCGGTGCAGGTTGGCAGCGATCCGGTGCAGGCTGATCGAATGCAGAGACATAAGAAGCAGTGTATGCTGGAAAGGAGGAGAGAACAAGAAGCAAGTGAAAAGCTGTGTGTGTTTCGGTTGAGAGCTTGCTGTGTTCTTGGACTCTGTCTTCATCATCTTCGTGGCTTTGAGCTTACTTCGATTTTCTTTGAGCCACTGTGATCTGTAAGTCTTGTGTGCTTCATTTTAAATCTGTTCGAAGACTTTGTGGAGAGGTTTCTCCACCGAGAAGGAGAGTTTCATTAGCCGGAGTCATCCGGGGTGTGATCTACCGAAGATCAAGGGCTCGTCCACCTTACGGACACGCCGAGGAGTAGGGGCAAGTTATCCCCGAACCTCGTATGTCTTGTGTTAGTGGTGCTTGGTTCTTTTCTCGTATAATTTCTTTTTGTTTGCTTATTTTCCGCTGCGCTAACAAACTCGCTTAGAATTTTTGTGAAAAGATTAAGATTTTGGTGGAGGCTATTCACTCCCCCCTCTCTAGCCATCCAAAGGATGCTAACATAAATATCTTAGAAGAACTCTTTTCAACTTTAGAATTGCATGAATCCAGATATGCAAGGACAAGTAAAGAGTCAAGCCAGAACCTAGCACTAAGAGTGTAATGCCCGAAAATTCTCAAAACTATTTTAGAAATATTCTATGATTTTTCTAGAATTTTAGAATATTTTTATGGAATTTTTATAGTAGCGGAAGTAGCAAAAACAAATAGAAAACGAAAGTAGCTTAAGCGGGAATTTGATCCGAGACCTATGGGTCCTACGACTTATGGTGAACCATGGTAACCAAGTGAACCCAGCAGGGCCGTGCTGAAAGGAAAGGGAATCAATTTTATTTAAGTTGGAGTTAGGCCGGAATTATCACTTAATATAAATAGAAAATAATTAAGTGAGGGTGATATTTTTGGTTTCCACCGTGAACTTCTTCTCCTTACCCTAGCCTCACGCCGCCCCTCTCCTTTCCTCCTCCTCTCGGCGCACCAAGCCAAGGGCCCTAGGAGCACCTCCCGGCAACTTCAAAGGCACGAGGACGCTCCCCTCCGCGAGAGGAACGCATAGACGCGAGAAGATCGTTGAAGAGATCTCTCCTCCGTGAAACCTAGCGATTATAATCGTAAGAAATTACGAACAGGAGGTAAGAAACCCCTCACCTGCAGTATAAGTAGCTTCCGTATGAATTCCATGTTTTAGTTTAGTAATATGTAGACTATCGACACAAAGGATGCGAATTAGCGCATACTAAGTGTTCGATTAAATTATTTAGCACAGAAAAATGCAACTTAGGCATTTTAATAGCTCAGTAAATGCAATAGAAGCATTTAAATAGTTTAGTTAGCCTTACCACAGCATATATGGGACTACGGTCCAATGGGTGGGCACCCACAGTCGCCTCTAGGTTCAGATAACCTAGTAGAAGCAAGGTAAATCAATTAGCTATGATTCAGTATTTTATTTTCAGTAGTGGCACTGTACAGGATTAGATATCCATTGGGCTAGGCTCCCATAGTCGGTCCCTAGGTTTAGATAACCTAGTAAACCTTGCTAAATTCGGGATTTGCAACCCCGGGTTTAGTTGAGGATGCGCGCATAGCATGTACAGTTGCCGGGCCCATTAGCAGTATGATTATGTATTTTAATCTATTATATTATAGTTTTTCAAAACTCACAAAGATCAGTTATGTTAGTTGAGTTTGAATTCAGTTCCAGACTAGTTTAATTCATGTTCAGCTCAGTTTTCTTTATTGTTACACATGATAGTTATGGTTAGCTTAGTATGCCATGCTTTAGTGTTCATGTTCAGCTTTTATTACACATGTTTAGATGATAGTATGCCATGACTAGCTTTGATTTCGATGTATGATAACATGCCATATTTCAGTCTAATCAATGCACTTTCAAACAGCATGTTTTAAAAACATATTGCATCGAATGCATGTTTTAGTGAGGTAGATGGTTTCTTACTAAGCGAAAGCTTATAGATACTTTCTTTTCCTTATACTGCAGATAAAGGTAAAGGAAAGATGGACTAGCGGGGGCTGAAGGACAATGCTACGAAGATGTGTGTGGGCAGGAACTTGGAAAGAAGATCTTAGGAAACTCTAGCAAGTTGTTTAAACATTTGAACTTTTCAGTGTTTTAGTATTTTGCACTTCAGTATGTTAATTGCCATGAATTAGTTAACCATGCACCTGATCATGCTTAGAACACTTCTTTTATGATGTTAGAATGTTATTTGTTAGTGTTAGAGTGTTTCCTAGCCATCTTAGAACATGTAATGTGATTGAGGCACGAATTAGTGCTGAAATCAGGGGTTCTGGTTCGAAATCAGAAACCCAGATCGATCTACAGATCGATCAGAGTTGGGTTGTGCCACTGGATCGGTCAGCTGACCGATCCAGTCGCGAACAGAGAGTTTATGGATCGGTCAGCCGACCGATCCAGATGCGAACAGAGGGTACAGAAACTCACTGATCGGTCAGCCGACCGATCAGTGAGCCACTGGATCGGTCTACCGACCGATCAGTGTACTCCTGGATCGGTCGGTAGACCGATCCAGCCGCATACAGAAGTGAGATGGTTTGTGGATCGGTCGGGTTTTCTCCATGCCGGTATCAAGCTGGATCGATCACTGGATCGATTCGACAGCCCAATCGATTCATGGATCGATTGAAATGCCTGATTACAGCTAGCAGGACATCCGAGAGGCATAGATTATCTTCCCTAGCATGTGTACAACTCCTAGGTACACCTAGAATATTAAGTTCAGATTTTACAGTAATCAGATTAGTAAAATTTTAATCAATCCAGATTTCCGCAATAGTAATTTAGCACAGCATAATGTAGCGATCGGCCTCACAGCCTAGTCAGTAGGAGGCGGGTCGTTACAAAGAGATACCAAGAAGGATGAACCCAAGTCAAACTATGATATTGATGTAGACCAAGAAACTTATATGGTAAGAAATTTTAAAAAGTTTTTTAAGGATAACAAATTTAAAGAAAAGTAGATAAAAAAAATCCAAGAAACAAGAGAAAGGTATGATTCTACCATTGTCAAAAAGGACTTATAAAGGAAGACTGTCCAGAGCTCAAGAAGGAGAAAGAAAATGGGTCAAAGTGAAACAAGTACAAAAATCTCAAGGTAACTTGTGATGAAAGTTCATCATTTGAGCCTGAACTAGAAGCATATGATGGACTAGCACTGATGGCCAGTCATAATTAACCAAGCAACTCAGAAGCTAGCATCAATGAAGGGGAAGCAACATCAAATGAATGCAACGATGCAGGGGGAAAATCTAGCTTCAGATCTAACGCGGTAAGTGAGTTATGTCTCTTACCTCCTGATCAATTGTATTTTGGTATAAAATCCATGTCTAAGTCAATGTGTAAATTGAAAATCAAAAATGAAAAATTGGAAAAGGAGAATTTAGAAATAAAAATAATCTAAGCAAAATCATGTTTAATATTTGGATAAATTAAACTTTGAAAATGCTAATTTGAAAGAACAAATATAAAATTTAAAAAATTCTGCATGCTCAAATCTTGCTATGTCAAATTTTAGAAATTATCAAGGATTAAATTTTTATTATAGATTCCACAAGGGTTAAATAAAAAAGTAACAAAAAAGTATATTTCAAGAAAATTTCTGATTAATTCAGTAGGAATAAACCTATATTGGGTTCCAAAATTATGCATAGATTAAAATCCGTATGCATGCCTTAATTTTAATTTTCTTTAATAATATTTTTCATGTTTAATTGTGTTAATTTTTTCATAAATTCTTTCATAATCTTTCTATTTGAAATTAATTAGATCATAACTTTTTTTGAGAAAAATAATTTTATTATTGATCAATAAGAAAATTTTCAAAAAAAAATTACTGATATATTATTTTTTATGATTTTTTCAACAAAAATAATATCCTTAAATTTAAAATTATTTAGCTAAGTTATTTTTGAAAATTTTAATTTTTTTCTAATAAAACATCATGTTTTCTGTCAAAGTAAATTTTGTTGAAATTTTTTTTACTATTATTTCATTTTCTACAAAAATTTTTATCTAAATAATAATTTTAAATATTAAAAATTCTCAAATAATAATTTTTTGCAACTTTATTTTTTTGCAGAAATACTTACTATTTTACATATTCAAAAAATTTTGTAAGATTTTTCAAGCTTTAAATTTATGTTTAAACATTTTTTTTTTTTTTTGTAAATATACCTCTCTATATAAAATAATTAATTATTGCTCTAATTAATGTTATTTTTCATGAAAATTTTATCATTAATTTGGATAAATATGTTTAACCGTTGCAATACTTTTTTAGAATTTTTTTAAGATTAAAAATAATTTTAAAATTATTTCCTTTAAAATCTAATTTTTAAATCATAAAAACTCAGCTTTCAAAAATTACTTTCCAAATTTTTTTCTAAGTTAAGTCACTATTGTGTAACCCTTAGTATTTTTTTACCCATATTTTTAATGTGGTCAAATGGGGAGAATTATAAATTAAGTCTAGCTACATTTGAATTTGCCTACATTAATGCTTTAATTTGCATATTCATTAACTTTAATGTTTTATTTTACCCTAACTTAACTTGGATTAATTCACATTAAAAAGGGAGAGATTGTAAGTACTCCATCGTGATTTTGATGTGATTAACTAAGTCAAGTTAGGTCCTGTGTATATTTGATGTCTTGTGTCTAAGTGTGCAGAAACTTAGTAGCACAAAAAGTCGAGCGAAAGACACAGTTAGTGAGAAGAATGACATGGGAGAGAGTCGACGGGCTCAATGCGTCCAAGGGATAAGGTATTATAGAAGAGTACGTTGGCGGATGAGAAGGAACAACATGACCTTTCCAAGGGACGAGAAGCTAGAGCGGAAGATTGCTCGAAGAGAATGTCGGAAGATGGGTTCGGTTGAGCCCAATTATAGATGGTCGAAATCACCCAACCGAACGGTATAGGAACGGAGGAGAAATCGGATAGTCAACATAATGTTGACTATCAGCCCATGGAGGAGTGATGTTGATTGAGGGCACGTTAGTCGTGTCCGGGCACCCAGATCGATTCGGGCGCTCGGACTAGTGTAAGCTTATCCTTTGCGAATCGTTGTCAACGTGGAAAAAGTTTTATCGACGTCCAGGCGCCCATACCCCATTTAGGTGCATGAAGCTGATACGTCAACAAATGGTCAGATTTGACCAGCAGTCTATAAATAGAGTCTTGGTCTCAGTAGTTTAGAACAACACTTGCAAACGAATTATGTATTTCAATTTCTAGTTCTATTCTTTACTTTTTTTTTTGAGCTTTCAACTTTGTTAGAGTCTACTGCACCTTTAGGAGAAGGAGATTTTAGTGAGCTATATTTGTCTTTGATTAGCAATCTTCTGATTGCAAACTAAGTAAATATTCTTGCCTCTTTCTATATTTTATGTATTTACTTTCTATTTCTTAACAATTGTTTGCCTAACTTAGTCCAAAGTTCGAGAAAGGTTATTCTTGTAATCATAGGCAATTCACCTCCTCTTGCCAACTGTCCGGGAACCTACAGTAGCAACTTACCTATTATGTCTAACACATCCCGCACCGACCTACGGAAGAACTGAAGGCCTCCATTGTCTCTTGCACGTTTGACCAATGGGACATGAATATTTTTGGACCTTTCGCCATGGCTACCAGTCAGAGGAGATTCCTCCTAGTAGCTGCGGATTATTTCTCTAAGTGGGTGGAGGCTGAGCCGCTCGCTAAGATAGCCGAGTAGATGGTTATCAAATTCTTATGGCAAAATATTATGTTTCGATTCGGCGTTCCTCACAAGCATGTCTCTGACAACGGAAGGAAATTTCAAGGTCAGAGGCTTAAGGAATGGTGTGCTAGCTATGACATTCTATAGACCTTCACTTCAGTAGTCTATCCCCAGAGCAATGGCTATGCAAAGGTCACCAATAGAGAAATTATCAGAGGACACAATACTCAGCTTGACCACCTTGGAGGAAGTTGGGTTGACGAGTTGCGGAGCGTGTTATGGGCTTATCATACAATGCCTTGAGAAACCAGCGGCATAACCCCATTCCACTTGGTATATGGGGGAGAAGCAGTAGTGCCAGTTGAAATAGGCATGGAGTCCGATTGGAGACAACTATATGATGAAGAAAACTCTGAGCGGCGTTTAATGGAGATGGACTTAATAGAAGAAATCAGAGAAAAAACAGTTGTTCAACTGATGACATACTGACATAGAATGAAGCAAAATTATAACAGGAGGTTATTCCTAGATCATTCTAGGTCGGCCACATAGTTTGGAAGAGAATTAAGCTGGTCAGTGACATCAGCAAGCTAGAGGTCCCTTGAGGTGGACCATATAAAGTGATACAGAAGCTCAACTCGGGATCTTATTATCTGCAATATGAAAATGGGAGGAATCTGGATCGGTCTTGGAGCGCAAACCATCTACAACCCTATTAGATTGGGTAGTAAGTTTGTGATTGAATTTATATAAATTAAAAAATATTTAATCTATGAATGCAGGAAGATTTAAATGAAAAATTATTAAGTGTCCCAGACTGACGTATTGTTTGACCGAGTTATAAGTGAGCATGCCATCACAATTAAATGTCCTAGACTCTCGAGCTATTTGGCTGAGTTATAAGAGAGCATGCTCTTGGACCTCTAGACTCTCGTGCCATTCAGCTGAGTTATAAGTGAGCATGCCCTCATGACTAAGTGTCCTAGACTCTTGTGTCATTTGGCTGAGTTATAAGTGAGCATGCTCTCGCACCTCCAGACACTTGTGTTGTTCAGCCGAGTTATAAGTCAGCATACCCTCATGACTAAGTGTCCCAGACTCTTAAGTCGTTCGACCAAGTTATAAGCGAGCATGCTCTGACACCTCTAGACTCTCGTGTCATTCGACCGAGTTATAAGTGAGCATACCCTCATGACTAAGTGTCCCAGACTCTCGAGCCATTCGGCCAAATTATAAACGAGCATGCTCTCACACCTCCAGACTCTCGTGTCATTTGGCTAATTTATAAGTGAGCATGCCCTCATGACTAAGTGTTTTAGATTCTCATGTTATTCAGTCGAGTTATAACTGAGTAAAGCTCTTGTGCTAAGTATTCCAACCTCTCATGTCGTTCGACCGAGTTATATGTGAGCAAAACTCTCGCTCTAAGTGTCCTAGACTCTCGTACCATTCGGTCGAGTTATAAGTGAGATGAGCTCTCTTGCTTCCAGACTCTCATGCCAATCGACTGAGTTATAAGCGAGCAAAGCCCTTGTTCTAAATATTTCAGATTCTCGTACTATTCAGCCGAAGTTATAAGCGGGCAAAGCCCTTGTGCTAAGTGTCCCAGACTATCGTGTTGTTCAGCCGAGTTTTAAGCGAGCATGCTCTCGTGCCTCCAGACTCTTGTGTCGTTCGACTGAGTTATAAGCGAGAAAAACTCTCACGCTAAATGTCCTAGACTCCCCTGTCGTTCGGCCAAGTTATAAGTGAGTTGAGCTCTCATGCTTCTAGACTCTCGTGCCATTCGGTCGAGTTATAAGAGACCAAAGCTTTCGTAGTAAGTGTCCTAGACTCTCATGTCGTTTGATTGAGTTATAAGTGAGTTGTGCTCTCACATTTTCAGACTCTCATGCCAATCAGTCGAGTTATAAGCGAGCAAAGCTCTCACGCTAAGTATTCTAGATTCTTGTGTCGTTTAGCCAAAGTTATAAGCGAGCAAAGTCTTCGCACTAAGTGTTCCAGACTCTCAAGCCGATCGATCGGGTTATAAGTGAGTTGAGCCCTCACACTAAGTAGATTGAAGAAGTTAAGTCTCAAAGGTGAAAGGTAGAAGTTAGCGCATCCACGGAAGGAGAATTCTAAAACACATAACAGGTGGACATTGAATCAAACTTAGACAGATTTTTCACAAAAAAAGTACCTAGGTGGTATAAGAAGTAATTGACAAAATTAAAAGAAAATTAAGCCAGATCATCAACCATGTCTTATGGGAGTGTTTCCACAATCTTCTGCCTCTTAATGAACATCACTGGGGCTTCTACTGAAAGAAAGCCACCCTCCTTTAGTTGCTAAAGGGTTCCATCGATGCCATAGCCACACAATCGGAGGGTCCAATCGGTTAGCATCTGGTTAAAACCCTTTGAGCAAAGGTCTTCGACTCTGAAAGATTCTAGCTGATCGGGCTCCTCTTCCTTAAACTTGGCAAAATCGGCCTTGAAGGCTTCCAACTCGGCTTTTAAGGCTAGCAGCTCAGCATCTCTTTTAGTGATTACTCGCTTGTTCTCGCAAAGCTAAAGCTCGCTCACTGCCTATTTAGTAATTCAGCTGACCTGCTTGGTGGCCAGAGCGTCTTCTACTTGCTTGAGTTTATTTGCCAAGACCCGAGTTTCTTTGTTTTTGATATCTAAGTTTTCAATGGCCCAAAGCTTTCTGGCATTCGCCAAGTTGATTGTTGCTTCAAAATTGTGGACTTCCTTCCTAAGCTTCTACAACTCGGCAGCATGATTGTGGTTCTTGTCCTTTTCCATGGGCAGAGCTTGCTCAGAGTTCAAAAGTTGCTCAGAAGTTCTCTCTAGGTCATCTTTCGTTGGTGTGGAAAGCATCCAACGATCGAACCTGAGTTTTGATTATGGTAAAGGATTCAAAGTTAAGGTTATTTGTGGTCTAACATAGTTGAATGAGTTTGTAGGAAAGTCCTAAGTGTACTTAGGCAGGTGAAAAATCCTAGGGGATAGTAACCCTAGGTCCTAAGGGGTGGTAACCCTAGGTCCTAGGGGGTGGTAACCCTAGGCGGAAAAGTCTTAGCGGGTCGAGGGCTTTGGGCAGAAGTCCTAGAGTCATGGACTCTAGGTGGAAAAGTCCTGGTGTTCCAAACTAGGTGGAAGACTGGACGGGTCGTGGACCAGACGTCCAACGGAAAGGCCTGGAGCCTCGGACGCCGAGCAAAAGTCCAATTGGTCTGGAGGACCGGTCTGGCAATAGGTATACTCTCCTGAGTAGAATAGGTGAGGACGCGTTCCCTGGTGAGGGAACAGTAGGCATCGGTTCGACCTAGGGTTTCTGGATGGAAATTCGAAGTCAGAACTGGACAGTCCAGTGATTGTTAAACACTTGTGTTTCACTTAATGGATTTGTGCTAACTCTATTTTGTACGATATATCTTATATTTTGGACTAACGCATCTTACAGGGAGTGAAAAAAAGAAGAAAAAGCCTCGGATGAACAATCCCGAGGCGCCCTCCATGGAGTTTGGGGGTGCCTCGGGCATCCTTGTTGACAACCCCACAGCAAAGGCACGAGGGCACATCCATGGAGCTTGGAGGTGCCCTGGACGCTGGTTGTGGGCGCCTTCCTTGGGTTTCGAGGCGCCCTCAGGTGGATAAGCGGCGATGAAGTCAGAGCTTATCGATCCTGCGAATCCGACGGGATTGAGGGAGCCCTCCATGCTGTTGGAGGCACCCTCCATGGGCTTTATAAGCAAGTCTCGAGTAGCAGTTGTATACACAACAAGAAATTGTAATCTTTCTTCTTTGTGCTGCTCAAAGGACAATCCGATAAAGCTCTATCAAGACACCGACGACCCGAAGCTTCAAATCTTCTATTCTTAGTTGTTGGTATATTTTACTGTACTTAATTACTGTACTCTAAATTGTAATCTTCCGAATTGATAGTGATTGCCCAAAATAAATGCACAACGAGCGTGGGCCTTAGAGTAGGAGTCGCCACAGGCTCAGAACCAAGTAAATCTTGGTGTTTGCGTTTGTATTTGTTTACTTTTTTTTCTGCTATGTACTTTACTCTGATCGATTGTTTTAAAACGAACATGAAATCCATGAGTGCTATTCACCCCCTCTAGTGCTTTCGATCCTACAATTGATATCAGAGCGGGGTCGCTTCGAATTGGTGAAACCACCATTCAAGCAAAATTTCATGGTAGATTTTCAAGTTTTCAGAGTCGATCAGAATCGGCAAAATTATCGTCGTTTGATCTCTTTGTTATTGTAATCGATTCTTTTCTCAAATTTGGTGCAACACCACTCGAGTTCGTGATTTATTTTCTCTTAATCTCACACTATTAATCCAAGACCAAGTCTTGGAACAAGTTTACTCGTTTTTATGTGTGAGATTGTTTTCCCTGCTACAATGGCCCATCAAGAAGGCTATAGCACAGCTTACTCGCCGCTCTTCTCCGGCGAAGATTTTGGCTACTGAAAGGGCCGAATGGAGTCCTATCTCCAAACTCAATTCAAGATGTGGATGATCGTAAAAATCGGCATCTCACTTCCAATCGACGGCTCGGGAAAACTTGTATCGTGAGAGAACTAGGACACAAGTCCAATAGAAGGTCGAGGCCAACGCCAAAGTAGCATGTGCCCTTCAGTGTGGTCTAACAAAGGAGGAGCTGAATCAAGTCGGCCCGTTCTCAAGCGCGAAAGAGTTGTGGGAAAAACTGATCGAGCTGCATGAGGGCACTTTTGGCACGAAGGTAAGCAAGCGTGATTTATTATTTAATAAACTATATAATATCAAAATATAGGAAGGTGAGACGGCTAGCCAACTTCACGCGCGCATTCAAGATCTACTGAACGGACTCCATGCAATCAAATAGAAGGTGGAGAATCGGGACATAGTCAGGTATGCACTCAATGCCTTCCCGAGGAATACCTTGTGGGCATCCATGGTAGTTGTTTACAAGGTATCTAAGGATCTTTCTTTAATTAAGCTAGACGAACTATTTTCGGAATTTGAATTACACGAACAGATTAATACACGCTCGATCGAGAGAGGTATTGCCTTGATTGCAGGCACAAGTAGAACCCGGGAAGAAAAAGCAAAGTGCAGAATCGAACCCGAGTCCAAAGAAGAACTGGACTTAGAAGATGATGACGATGAGATAGCAGCCGAACTCATCAATCTAATATGCAAACTCTACAAAAAGAAGAAGGGATTCACAAAGAAGGACATAAAGAAAGTAATTTATTCCAAGAAGGTACAATCAAGTCCAAAGGTGAAGTTCGAGATAACCTGCTACAACTGTAATCAAAAGAGATACGTCAAAGCCAACTGTCCAAACCAAAAGGAAGCAAAGAAGCAGAGGAAGAAGAAAACACTGCAAGCAACTTGGGATGAGTCTTCTTCAGAAGATTCCGAAAAAGAGCTCGAACAGATGAGATTCCTTACACTGACGACCCGAGAACAAATCGACGAATCGGAGACCGAGAGTGAATTAGAAGTTGAGTCCGAGCGAAGCCATGAGTCCGTATCCATTTTAAAAGGGCCTAAACCCACTGTAAGTATTCGTCAAGTAGATAAACTTTATAATTTAGTTAATTATCTTATAGGAAAATTAGCTAAATCTAATGTCCAAGTCAAATCACTTCAAAAGGAGGTAACATCCCTTAAAGAAGTGACTAATCCTAGCTCCTTGACTGATCTCATTTAGACTGGAACCTCAACTCAAGTCTGAAAGCTTGAGAAAGAGAATTCTAGCCTGAAAAATCAAGTCAAGGAACTTAAGGAAACGTTGGAACAGTTCACTTTGGGTTCCAAGACTCTTGATCTGATTCTTGGAAAATAATGAGATGTTTACAACCGATTCAAACTTAGATATAAGGCTAAATGAAAATACAAATCTTATTTATCCCTTGTTAAAAGAACTAATAGAAAATTAGTCCAAGCATGAGTCCCCAAGTCAAACTTGGTTAATCAAGTTGGACTTGGACAATATTGGGTCCTCAAAGATCAAATTTAGTATCTTGATAGATCTTATCGAGGCTATGATCTAGGGGGAGACAATAAAAAGATTGTTTTTATTAATAAATTGATTTGCTTGATGATTGCCTTTTCTGCTTTTATTATATGTGTTTAGATTAGGCTAGATAAGGACCTAGGCGTAATTCACACTTGACTAGTTATACCTAGGGGTTTCAAAAGGAAAATTAAATATCCAATTTCTTTTGAAAGGCTTTGTCTAGAAGTGGTGGATGATCCCATACCCAAGAAGGTCTAGTGCCTCACCACAGCTTGGAAGTCAATCCTTGAAATAGATATTTAATTGACTAATTGACAAACTTAAGTCTAACTCAAATGTAAATCAAAGATAAAATTAACCATCTCACAAAATCCTATATAAGGTTCCTTGATTAATAACTTAGAAAAGGGTGAGATGAACTTAAGTAAAATTTAATCTAAGCAATTAACCCAAATAATTTAATTAATCTAATTAATTCATTTAATCTAATTAATCTAATTTAATTCATTAATTAACTTAATCTAATTAACTAATCTAATCACTTAAATCAATCTAATCAATTAATAAGTTAATCTAATAAATAATTAATTAACCAAATAAATTAAAAAAATATTATCAATTAATCCAAATTAATAAATCTATCCCACATAGATTAACTTAATAAAATTAATTGACTCAATTTAATTTAATTTACTTAATTTCTTACTTAATTTAACTCAATTAATTCCAGGAATAATTTAACTTAATCAAACTAACACAACCCTAATCCAAATTAAAACTTAACTTTGATTAAAAACAACAAAAATAAAAAGAACAAAACAAAAACAAAAAAAACAAAAAAAAAAAAAAATCAAAACAAACAGAGGGTCGTCGAAGGGCGCCTCCACAGTGAAATGAGGCGCCCTCGGGAGCAGCGAGAAAACTCTCGCCGAAGCTATGGAGGGTGCCTCCCAATAAGTTGGAGGCGCCTCCGATACCACATTGAGGTGCCCTCAACTAGATTAAAGGCGCTCTCAACGCTGATTTTTCCAATGACCAGAACCTTTCACTGTTCATATTTTTCACGATGCAACTCACACCGAGGCGCCCTCTTCAACTCGATTTTCTCCCCTTCAGCCCCAAAATGACTCCTAGGTATACCCTATTTCATTATATTACTTCAATATATATTTTCTGTGCATTTTTGTTACATTTTTGTATAAATATAGGAAAAGACGGGCTATAGAACCTGCTTCTAGTAATACCCCATCAACAGATCCTAGGTTTCCTACTGAGCAACATAGGCTAGATTTCATTAGGCATACATTTTCTCCTATAAAGTGTAGATATTTAAGTAGATCTTTTTTTTTGCTAAATATTGTACTCCTGTTACCCAGATGATTGAGCATTACCAGCTAGATAAGCTAGTTTACTGCAGTTATGCAGTTAATCACGACTTGTATGCTCAGTTTTATAACAACCTAGATAGAGTAGATGATCTGACTTACTCCACCAGAGTTGGTGGAAAGGATTTTCAGTTTTCTCCCACTCTCTTACACACTAGCCTACGACTTATGCCATCTACTTGTTCATTTTTGTGTTACCCTAGTAGGGACCTACCATTTAGTGAGCCTTACTCCCATATTCCATTAGATATTATCTATATGTACTTTATTCGAGAGGAGAGACCACCTATGGTGACTGACTTCAGGTCACTCTCTCTTAGGGTTCAGGACTATATTATGTATCGTGTCCTGACAGCCTGCATTTTTCCCCTCATATCTCGGAACGCTCCGATGATGCGTTCTTCTCACTCCTTTTTATATGCCCTCTTTCAGCATTTAGATAAAGATATAGCATTGCATATGTTTCATAACATTATACATGCATCCGGTCTCATCACTAGACTTGAGGTCCACATGCCTTATTGTCATATTTTGACATATATCTTTTCGACCTTAGAGATAGACATGACCCAGAGGAGGGTCACTTCCCTTACCCCATATGACGAGATCGGTCAGTGTTAGTTAGCCTTCGTACATATAGACATTATCGCTTAAGGGATCCTAGCCAGGTAGCCTTAGTGCATGTAGACATTACCGCTCAGGGGATCCTAGCCTGGAGAGGTGGCTCGCAGGGAGTTGTTCCAACCGGAGATGAGTTTTACTACCCAGCCGAGGGAGAGGAGTGGTTAGAGTTTACGGCTGCAAAGATTTTTGAGCATCCTCTTTCTCCGGCACAGCCCTCGACCTCGACCCAGCCCTCGACTTCACTATCCGTCGAGGATCGACTCACTCATCTCGAGGAGTCTTCTGCACAGATTCAGGGAACAGTCTCCTATGTTTTCAGCACACTCCGGGGGGAGATGACAGCTCTCCGAGATGACATGCCACCATACTCGAGCAGATCCTTCAGATTATGCGCGCCCTTGAGCGTCCATTACCACCACCTCCAGCTGACGACGATCATAGTTGATCGTACTTCTTATTTCATACGTATCGATGCATTGTACATTTTGGACTTGCTACTTATATATAGTCTTATTTAGATTATTTGTCTTATTAAACTAGAATTCTTAAAACTGCCAATATACTTAGTTTTAAAATTTTAGGAAAAATATTTTTTAAAATTCCCATTTTGTTAGTTTTCAAAATTTGGACTTAACCTAGGTATTTACTCCCTAGAAAGCATGTATCCCTAGGTTTTAGCCATCTCACAAACACACTAGGTTTATCTTGCTTGTGTATGAAAATCACTTAGAATGGTGTGAGATGCATAGGATACGACCTGAACTTCAGAATGCTTATGTCTATGCATCGACATAAGTTTGGGCAATAAATACCAAATTCATTTTAATCAAATTAAGTTATCCATTTTTAGTCAAACTAAGTGGAACAATTACTTAATTTGATTAACCAAGTAAAAGCTACTACATTATGGTAAACAACTAGTAACTAAAGGTTAGACATTTGTTTAAAAGTAAAGATTTTGTCACTCATGCTTGGACTCTAGGACTTTAAATTTTTACAAAATAATTTTTTTTTGGTTGCCATTAATCAAGGGGGAGTGAAAGCAAGATTTTAAAAGTATTTGTTCAAACCTACAATTTTGTTTAAAATTATTCTTGATTTTTGAAATAATTTTTTTAACTTGGTTTGGAAATAAAACTTATTTTTAAACTTGATGTTTAAGCAAAAATTATTTTTCAGTTTATTTAAGAAGAATCTTTTAAACTTAGTGTTTAATTTCAAAATTATTTTTAACATTGTTGAAATATAAAATATTTTTAACTTGGTATTGAAAATATTTTTGACTTGGTATTAAAAAAAAAATTTACTTAGTAATGAAATTATTTTAATGTTGCATTAAATTTCTTTTTAAGCTAATTTTTAAGCTTATCAAAAGTTTTAACTTAGTTAAGCTTTTTATGAAAATTTTTAAGTACTTGAGCTTTTTTTTCACATATGTTAAAGCTAAAGTACTTAACTTGCAAAACTAATATTTTTACTAAGTCAAATATTATGAAAATATTTTTGTTAAGTCTTGCTAAGTCACATTCAAAGACTTAAGATTTCTTGCGTTTTCTTGCACAACTAATATTTTTAAGTAAAGAGCTACCTTTTAAAGGAGCCAATTATCTTTTCTTTTACATCCCTTTCTCTATTTTGTATTTTTTTTATATATGGAAAAGGGGAAGAGGAAAGTTAAGTTAAAAATGGATAAAGGGGGAACTAGAACAATTTGCTCGATTTGTTACAAATTACTTGCTCTAATTATTGCACTCATACTTTTTGTGTACTTCTATTATATTTTTACTTAACTTTGAATTTTATTGCTATAATAAAAAAAGGAGAGATTGTTGGTGCGGGAAGCATCTAATGATCGAATATGAGTTTTGATTATGATAAAGGATTCAAAGTTAAGGTTATTTATGGTCTAACGTGGTTGAATGAGTTTGCAGGAAAGTCCTAAGTGTACTTAGGCAAAAGTCCTAGCTGCAGTTAGGCAGGTGGAAAACCCTATGGGATGGTAACCCTAGATCTTAGGGGGTGGTAACCCTAGGTGAAAAAGTCTTGGCGGGTCGAAGGCTTCAGGCAAAAGTTCTAGAGTCGGGGACTCTAGGTGGAAAAGTCCTGGTATCCCAAAGCATGTAGAAGACTGGATGGGTCATGGAGTGGATGTCCAGCAGAAAGTCCTAGAGCCTCGGGCGCTGAGCAAAACTCCAGTTGGTCTGGAGGATCGGTCTGGCAATAGGTATACTCTCCTGAGTGGAGTAGGTGAGGATGCGTTTCCCGGTGAGGGAATAGTAGGTGTCGGTTCGACCTAGGGTTTTCGGATGAAAATTCGAAGTCAGAACCAGACAGTCCGGTGATTGTCAAACACTTGTGTTTCACTTAATGGATTTGTGCTAACTCTATTTTGTAGGATATATCTTGTATTTTGGACTAACGCATCTTGCAAGGAGTAAAAAAGAAAAAAAAAACCTCGGATAAACAGTCCTGAGGCGCCCTCCATGGAGCTTGGGGGCGCCTCAGGCATCCTTGTCGATAGCCCTGCAGCAAAGGCACAAGGGCACCTCCATGGAGCTTGGAGACACCTTGGACGCTGGTTGAGGACGCCCTTCGTGGGCTTGGAGGCGCCCTAAGGTGGATAAGCGGTGATGAAGTTAGAGCTTATCGATGCTGCGGATCCGACGGGATTGAGGGCGCCCTCCATGCTATTGGAGGAACCCTCCATGGGCTTTATAAGCATGTCTCGAGTAGCAGTTATATACACAACAAGAAATTGCAATCTTTCTTCTCCGTGCTTCTCAAAGGACGATCCGATAAAGCTATATCAAGACACCGATGACCCGAAGCTTCGAATCTTCTATTCTTAGTTGTTGGTATATTTTACTGTACTTAATTGTTGTACTCTAAATTATAATCTTGCAAATTGATAGTGATTTCCCAAAGTAAATACTCAACGAGCATGGACCTTGGAGTAGGAGTCGCCATAGGCTCCGAACCAAGTAAATCTTGGTGTTTGCGTTTGCATTTGTTTGCTTTTATTTCTGCTGCATACTTTACTCTGATCAATTGTTTTAAAACAAACATGAAAGCCACAAGCGCTATTCACCCCCCCCCCCCCCCCCTCTAGCACTTTCGATCCTACATCTTTTAGTTGAGTAACTTCAGTAGTTAATTGCTCGACCAAAACTTGCGAGGTGTTGGTTCCCCGACCAGGGCTTGTAGCTACCTATTTTCATGTTCAAGGTAGGCCAGCCTCTGGCATAGAGCCATGCTCTCCATCCAAAACTATATGGATAGACAAAGAAGTCAATTAAGTCTGATCGGGAAACATAAACATGAAAAGTCTAGGTGAGCTTACCCTAGTTAATTTTTGGCTAAAGATATCAGCAAGCTCCCCGAGAGAAATTGTCACCACTCTAGCCCTAGCATCCACCCAGGTCTGGGCCAAGGGACCCTGTATTCTGATTTTGTGTTCAAGGGAACACAATTCAGTATCATCCTGATGGCACTAGTCGTCAGTCAGTAATCTGATAATGGCTGTGATGTGCCTATGGAAACTTAGATTTGTGGGCTCCAAAGTAGACTTGCCCATGGACTTGGACATGGGAGTTGAACGTATTATAGATATGGGGACCGCTGGATTGGTCGGTAGAGGTGGTAGGAAAGATACTGGTTGAGACAGGATGGTGTCGCTCGATAGCTTAGACAAGGACTGGGTTCGGTCGGAGGAAGGAGGAGTCAGAAGATTGGGCACCCTCTCAAGGGCTGTAGAAGAAGAACTCTCACCCCACTCTAATGGAGGACGCGGAGCTGACCCTGCCATAGAAGTTTGTGGAATAGAGGCCTTCGAGTGAGAAGAAGTCTCTAACCAGAGCCTTTTGCATCGTTAGCATTGGAGTAGCAGCTCTCCAGAGGTTGCATATTCCAAAGGAACTGCTATGGGTACCTTGGAAGGGCACTCGGGTGGCAACTTGCCAGTGTTAGTTGCAGTGTCACTGGCTACCACCTGGTTCACATTTGCTTCACTGGTCATCTCTTCAGAGGGTCCAACCAGCAAGAGCCCGCAGCTCTCCAGCTCGGTCGCCCCTGGCATTGACTTTCACATCAGATAGTTTACTTGAACCGCTATGCAATGCCTTGAACATGACTTGAGTTGCAAAAAAGAAAAAGAAATCAATTAGATTCAAAAATGACAAAAGGAAAAATGGCTTACCCAAAGAGCCAAGCAGTCGAGCTCGGATGGGACTCAGCTCGAACATATACAAGACCCCCTCCAGCAGTAGCTTGTGTATATGATATTTCAGACAGGTCAGCTGCATGGCTACTTGGAGGTAGGTCGGCTCCCATACATATCTTCTTAGCCGGGCGAGTTCGGTAACTCCATTTGCTAGCCGGTCAGAAAAGCTGGCTAGTTGAGAAGTCGGACGTAGAAGAAGTGGGACTTCCAGCCCTTGTTAGATAAGGGCATCTTGTCAAAATAGATAGCACCCACTAGGGCTTGAAAGAGGAAGACACCTGGCTTGGACAATTTGGGGTTATAAAAATAATAAAAAATATGAGGTAGAAGAGGAATCTCTTATACATAGAATACTATAAAGACCCCGTATACTGACCTAAAGGAATTAGGTACTAATTGCGACAACGGGATATGAAAATACCTACAAAATTCAAAAAAAAAGGTTGGATAGGAAAACATAGGCTAGCATATAGTTGGTTCTTAAAGAAGGGAAGAAAACTATCGAGAGGCGTATGGGAGCGATCATATGCAAAAGGGATGACGATTTGGTGATCATCAGGAATGTGATAGGCCATCTTCATTTGATCCACCTCGTCACCATTGAAGTCGGACTCAGTGGAGGTATACCACAGACCTGAGACAGTAGGGGACGGAGAAGGAGAATGTGCCATATGAAGGAGAGGGCAAAAGATGAAGGTCAAGGATTGGAAATGGAAAGGAGAAGGAACTTACTAGATTAGAATCACCGATGATGAAAAGAGAGCAAGAAGTAGAAGCAAACAAAGACAAAGATGATACAGGGAGAGGAGAAGTAAAGGTTTTAAAAGCTCAGTTGAAGGTTATCCAGAATCGTCCGATCAAGGGTTTAGGGAAATGAGATTTGATTAGAATCATCAAAATTTGAAAAGGTAGCTATCACATCGAATCTCAATAGTCACTTGTCACATCGAATAGTCAATAGCAAGGGATCATGACACGTGGCATTCAACCACAGGTGACATTAATAAGGAATGGAAATGATCAGCAGGCGTATGATTAAAAAGCATGCTCAACATGCTTTGCATTAATGGTAAGGGATTTGAATAATTTTTGAGAAATTATGGTGACATCATCATCGGGAACAAGTTAATTGACAAAGGTCTTAAAAGATCTAATAAATTGACTTAGTGACGCATCTAATCCTATCCTATCTGGAATTGCTTTTAGGAAAAGGAAGAGCAGTAATGCAATGGACCAAGAGGCCTAAGCGCTGTTGCGAGAAGAAGGGTTGCAAAAAATACTAATTGTCTAGTCAGTTGGACTTGCAACCTCCTTCGACTAGACTTGAGGGGAAGACATGTGATACGGTGATTAAGATGCCCGCCCCCCAAAAGTGGGTCAAAGTAGTAAAGACCGGTTGATGTAGAGGTCAAAGTCGAAGCGCTAAGCAGGCCATCAGAGTTGGTCAAGTGTAGGTGGCCGACCGAATCGTCGAAGCGATTGCCCTCAGCAGTTGCAGCCGAGGTTACGAGCAAGTACTAAGTTGGATGATCCACTGCCATGATCGATCAGACCTCATATCCGATCAGACGTAATACGTCTCTTTTCTAACAGTAAGGTCGGTGAAGAATGGGCTGATATCTCCATTCAGTATGACCGAGCTGGTGATGTCTTGGCTGAGTGGCTCCCGGTCGGCCTACAGTGGGACCCACATACACGTTTTATCATACTCTTTTGGAAGTTTGTGTCGCTGATAACATAAAATGTCCAACAAGCAAGTAATACTTTAGAAGGTTCTAGCTTATCACATCAGAGATTTGCATGCTCACTTAAGAAAAAGTATTAGGGACACTTTTTGACTTGTCTTTTCCTAGGATACTTTGGAAAATATGCATGTACTTTGAGATGCGTGCATAGATGCTACATTGGCACTATAAAAGGAGGTCTCCATCCGCAAACAAAGGTATGCAATGGTCCATTATCCTACACGCTCTTTGCTAATGTTCATTTCTACTATTCTTCTCCACTAAACCGAAGACTGACTTGAGCATTGGAGGGTCAACGTGGGGACCCCTTCCCTGACCCAACACTAACACTCCTAGTTTTGCAGGATAGTGAGGAGTCTTCTTTCAGTCAACCACATAGTCACGTTCTCAGCTAGCCGTCTTCTCAGCTTTCTGATAGGATTAGCAATGAATCCATGGATTTATCGCCAATTTAGGGGCAAATCCAAGAATCATCCCATATTTGAAAAAAATATATATATAAAAGAACAAATAATCATAAACTCTAAAGATTGACCTAAAGAGCTCGAAATAACATGAAACTATTTCCTATGGATTTGTGTTATTCTTCTGGTCATAAAAATGCACTCATATATAATCTTGACCAAATATATTAAGTGTAGTGATTTTTTTATAATAAATTATATTTATTTATAAAAAAATCATATTTGATTAACATGTTTATATGATAATTTTTTAATATTAAGATAATAATTTTTAATATTAGGTCAAATTGGCCATATTTGTGTTAAAAATGTTGGTGCAATATTCCCTCGGTCAAGGTTGACCAGTCTGACTAAACTTGAGTTAGCTCAAGCTTGAGTCTTGATGTTTGAGTTTCAATATTTAACAATATATGGAGATTGCAGGTGCAATCGTCCATGTGGGGGAGATCGTCCAAGTAGGTCAAGGTTGACCAGGTACTTGAATGGAAAGTCCAACGGGGAGGTTGGCAAAAGAGGAAAATCCAAGTGGATCAAAGGTTTGATCAGACACTTGGTGTTGAAAGTCCTGGTGAGTGAAGCTAGGAAAATGAAAATCCTGGTGAGTGAAGCCAGGTGATGTGAAAATCCTAGTGAGTGAAGCCAGGTGAAAGTTCTAATGAGTGAAGTTGGGCAGAAGGAAAATCCTGGTGAGTGAAGCCAGGTGATGTGAAAATCCAAGTGAGTGAAGCTAAGTGAAAGGCCCAGTGAGTGAAGCTAGGCAAAAGGAAAATCCTGGTGAGTGCCAAGTGATGTGAAAATCCTAGTGAGTGAAGCTAGGCAGATGGAAATCCTGGTGAGTAAAGTCAGGTGAAAGTCTTGGTGAGTGAAGTCAAGCAGTGAAAATCTAGGTGGGTCAAGGATGACCGGACATCTGATAAATGGAAGTTCAAGTGGGTCAAGGCTGACTGAACACTTGGCACGAGACCGTAAGTCCAAATGGGTCAAGGTTGACTTGATATTTGGCACAAGGAGAAAAGTCCAAGTGGGTCAAAGGGATTGACCAGACACTTGGTGAAGAAGTTCAGCAGGTCAAGGTTGACCAGATGCTAGGCACAGAGGAGTCCCAATAGGTCGTGGTTGACCGGATGTTGGGCTTGGAGCCTTAGACTTGAGTTTAAGCAAGTCAAAGGGGAGGTCAATCGATCAACCGATCGATTTGAACTGTAGTCCAATCGATCAGTCGATCGATTGGATATGGCCATGAGTTGAGGCTATCCCAATCGATCAGCTGATCGATTGGGAAGCAAATTCGTGAGCAAAGAGGGGTTCCCAATCGATCAGCCGATTAATTGGGCACCGCCAATCGATTAGCCGATCGATTGGAGATGGCTTCTCGTGAAAATACGAGGAAGTCTTAATCGATCGGGCGATTGATTCAGGCCTTTTCCAGCTGAGCACAGAGGCACTCTGAATCGATCCGCCGATCAATTCAAGCCTCCCCAATCGATTGGTCAATCGATTGGGATATGACCATTGCATAGGATAAAGCCATTGGTGAGTGTTTTCCTTCGTAGATTTTCTCTGATTCTCCACCGATCTTCTCCAGGTTTTCTTCACTAGATTTTGTAAGCTCAGGGTTGAGGTGCTATTACATTTCCGAAGCTTGTGAGAGGTGATCTACAACAACAAGGTCAAGCAAGAAGAGACTTTTTTACTTTGTATTCTTGTATTTTCTTCTTGTGTGGGTGTATCTTGCTGTGAGGAGATTGTATGAGGCTTCTCTGCCTCCAGCTGCAACCGAGAAGGAGTATTTTCTTAGTGGAGAAGTGTGTCATGTGTGGATCCTTCGATTAGTTGCCTCTTGTTGAGGTGGATATTAAGTAAATCTACTTGTTACCATTGGAAAGCTTGGTTTCTAGGTTTATTCTGCTGCATATCATCATTGAAGCAAGTGATCAAGAGCGACAAGTTATTCACATCCCTCCCTCTAGCACCAAATCGACCCTAACAAGTGGTATTAGAGCAAGGTGCTCTTCAACGAAATCATCGCCGGAAGGGCAAAAAGGTTAGAGGATGAGAAAGTTGAAGCAAGTTCAACAAGTCAAAGAATTCATCAAGAGTTTAATTTTAAATGGAATTCCAAGATGGATTTGGATACGACACAAGGGTGCCTCCACCATTCACCATGACAAGCTTTGATTCTAGGAAATCAAGAATAAAAAATTTCTTCATGATGGAGATAGTGCAATGGTTTGCTCTCATGGAAGGCTTTGAAGTTCCAAAGAATTCCAAAGGAAAAGTACTCAAGAAGAGCCAATGGAGCAAGGAGAAAATTCAAAGGTGCGAGGCAAATGACAAGGTAACCAAATTATTGGTTAGCTTATTGCCAAGCATAATTCTATGCAAAATTGGAAAAGTTGAAGATACAAAAGAATTGTGGGGCAAATTAGTCAAGCTTCATGAAGAACCCTCCACTATACCAAACCAAGAAGAATCAAAAGAAGGTGATTCATCGGATCAAGACTACAAGGAAGAAGAAGAGGACTCAGAAGTTGAGAGATGCTCAACATCCGAAGAAGAAGTTCAAGAAGCTTCATCTTCAAAAGAATGCAATGAAAAAGACAAAGAGGGAGCATGCTCTTTGTTCCATGTACAAGATGAAGATGAAGAAGCCTCCACCTCTAGGATTAAGGGGAGTGACATTCATTGACACTGGACCAAGAAGAAGGAGAAGCTTCTACTTCTGGGTCAAGTGAAGAAGAAGAAGATGGGGCAACCTCCACAAGTCAAGTAGAATCAAATGGAGGATCAAGTGTCATCCCTACATGTGAAGGTATAATTAGTTCAATTAAGAATAAAAATCATATTATATGTTTTGAGTGTAGGGAGCATGGGCACTATAAGAGTAAGTGCCCCAAACTGGCCAAGAAGAAGGGCCAAGTGGCACCAAAGGCTAAGGAGAAGCCTAAGGAGACCGCCCCCACAACAAAGAAGAGCAAGGAGCACATTGTGTGTTTTTCTTGTAACCAAAAAGGATATTACCGGAGCCAATGTCCAAAGGGGAAGAAACCGATCAAGCCAAAAGGAGGAAGTTCTAGTCAAGGGGGAGTTTCCAAAAGGAAACCCAAGGTATCATTTATTGAGCCTATTCCGTTAAGTAATGGTAAAAAGCATGCTAGAACCAATTTATATCATTTTAATGCTATTTATCATGAAAATACGAGTCATGACAACATTAAAGAAAAATATGTAGCATATCATGCAAAGACTGCCTCACCTAAGGTTATGAAGGTAGACAACTTAGGCAATAACTCTAAGGATCTTAGATATAACCCTAGAAATAGAAATGCTCAAGGATTCAATGAAAAATCAAAATATAAGGATTTAAAATTGGAGAACCAAGCCTTGAGGTCAAGGCTTGATAGAATAGAAATGACCCTAAAGAGAATGGAAAATATTCTTAAGGGTCAAAAAGAGCAAACCATAGGGATAGTTAGACAAGAACCTTCCAATAGTAGGAAAGGTTTGGGATACAAACCATAAGCCAAGAAAGATGTTCCTTCTTATCATAAAGTTCCATATAGCTATGGAACTAACCCTAGGTCTAAGAGTCAAGTCAAAGATACAAGGGAAGTTATCCCTAGGAGTATTTTTACCAAGACCAATGTGACTAAGGCTTCTATGAAGTCTAAGAAAGTCACTAAAAATGTCACAAGGGAACCTATCCCTAGAGTTGACCTAGAGGAAGTGACCAAGGCCTCTAAAAATGTCATTAGGAGGGTATCTAGAGAAGTTATCCCTAGCGAGTACTTAGAATATCTAAGGAACATCAATAGGTGTTGGATTCCTAGGAGTATATTCTCTACACCCTAGATGGGTTTAGAGAATGTCAAATCTAATTGGAAGGGTGGCTAACCCAACCTTAATGTAGTTGGCACTTGGAGGCATTTTCAAGGTTTTTGTTAACTTTTGAAAATGTAAAAGATTAATTGGTTACTCTTTGGAAGAGTAAGATGTGCCAAAACTTGAGGAGTTAGACTTAATTTAAATTGGCACAACTAATCAAGAGCAAAAGAAATGCCAAATTGGGTTTTGGCATTTCTTAGAAAAGATATGGGTACCCTAGGATTAGATTTTAAGTTAGCTATGATTTAAGGATACTTAGATAGTTAATCTAGGTACATTTTATTAATGCTAATTTGCCATGATTGATTGCCCATCATATGTCATGACATCATATGTTGCATTTATTCTTATATTATGAAAAACATAAAAATATCATGTCATGTCATACATACATCATGTAACTAACGCATGTTTTTCTTTTGAAAAATCACTTATGTTGATGTATACCATAAAATCATCATGCATTATTTTAAATTTCCTTGTAATTAAGGACAATGACATTTACTAACAAGTGACATCCTAGGTGGATGATCATAATCCTTAAAATACCTAGATAAGTATGCATGAACTTTTCGTTAGGGCAAAACCAAAATCCACATCTCACAAAGAACCGTAAGATGACTTATATGTGGTTTAGTACACATTAGATACAAGTGAGATGTTAGGATGATGAACAAGACTCAAAATATTTATTTAGTACATTATTTTTGAGTTCTTGATTTCATCGAAACACATAGTTATGTGTACTCCAATCATTGGGAAAACTAATGTACAAATCATGTGCATTGAGCCCAAAGAACATGGTCGAAAATTGGTTTTGAAAATGATTTCAAATATATTTTGGAGAACCTTGGTGAATGCTATCTTTTGATAGTAATCATCATTGAAAAGTTAGACACAAACTAGAAGAAAATATTAAAATTTTTACAAGTTTTCAAGTTTGTGTCAATCCTTGAAAATAGGATATATTTTCATAGAAAACTATTTTTCCTTGATAGTATATGCCTTAAATAATGTCTAGAAGAATTTTCATGATTTTTAGAATTTTATAGAATTTTTAGGGCATTTCTGAATTTCATCTGAAATTAGATTTTAGAAATCAGAAACTCAATCAATCAGTCGATCGATTGAGAAGGACCAATCGATCAGTCGATCAATTGAACTGAGTTTTACTATGAGCAGAGCCTCACTGAATCGATCAGTCGATGAATTCAAAGGTGTTTTCTATGAATAGAGGCTCGCAGGATCAATCAGTGGATCGATTCAAAAGGTTTCAATCGATTGAGCCCCAACTTCAATCGATTGAAAATGCTGATTTTGGCTGCTGAAGTCTAATTTCAGAACTTCAAGTCATTTTTAGTCTTATTTACCATTCCTAACCCTTTGAAATATATTTATATACATTTAAGGGTAACTTTATTGTTGAAACAAGATAGGATTGGTTATAAGAAGGCTAAGTTGAAGTTTAGATTTAGGTCAGCATTCAATATTGATACTTGAACCTCAAAATTTCAAATTTTGGGTTTCCTAAAGGTTTTGGAACTCTAAATCATTATTGGTGCAATGACAGAAGTTTGAAGTATGTCTTTAGGGGGATCTACTCTTTAAGGACATGAAAATTATTTTTGAAACCTTGAAGGTGGTTAACCTTCATTTGAGCGAATGCTTTAGGATGAGCATTATGAAGTGGTTTAATGCTCAAGGGTGAGCATTGGACACAATGAAGGGTACGAGACCTTCATTGTAGTGTTGTGAATAATATATAAGTAACTCTTCAGAGGGAGAGTTTTTGATGTGTGTCAAAGGGGGAGAATGTAGGGTTAAGTTAGACCTTCATTACCTAAAGGGGAAGTTTGTCCTCTAGGAAAGGGAGAGAATAAAGGAAACCCTCATTCATGCTTTGGCATGAGAAGAAGTTGAGGCTATGGGATTAGCCTAACTTAAAGGTATTATCAAACATTAAAAAGGGGGAGATTGTTAGTGCAATATTCTCTAGGTCAAGGTTGATCAGTCTGACTAAGCTTGAGTTAGCTCAAGCTTGAGTCTTGATGTTTGAGTTTCAATGTTTCACAATATATGGAGATTGCAGGTGCAATCGTCCATGTCGGGGAGATCATCCAAGTAGGTTAAGATTGACAGGATACTTGACTGGAAAGTCCAACGGGGAGGTTGGCAGAAGAGGAAAATCCAAGTGGGTTAAAGGTTTGACCGGACACTTGGTGTTGAAAGTCCTGGGGAGTGAAGCTAGTAGATGAAAATCGTAGTGAGTGAAGCCAGGTAATGTGAAAATCTTAGTGAGTGAAGCTAGGTGAAATTCCTAGTGAGTGAAGCTGGGCAGAAGGAAAATCCTGGTGAGTGAAGCCAGGTGATGTGAAAATTTTAGTGAGTGAAGCTAGGTAGATGAAAATCCTAGTAAGTGAAGCCAGGCAAAAGTTCTGGTGAGTGAAGCCAGGAAATGGAAATCCAGGTGGGTCAAGGATGATCGAACATCTAGTAAATGGAAGTCCAAGTGGGTCAAGGCTGACTGGACACTTGGCATAAGACCGTAAGTCCAAATGGGTCAAGGTTGACTGGACATTTGACACAAGGAGAAAAGTCCAAGTGGATCAAAGGGATTGACTAGACACTTGGTGAAAAAGTCCCAGCAGGTCAAGGTTAACCGGATGCTAGGCACAAAGTAGTCCCAACAGGTCACAGTTGATCAAATGTTGGGCTTGGAGCCTTGGACTTGAGTTTAAACAAGTTAAAGGGGAGGTCAATCGATCAACCGTTTGATTAAACTGTAGTCCAATCAATCAGTCGATCGATTGGATATGGCCACGAGTTGAGGCTAGCCCAATCGATCAGTCGATCGATTAGGAAGTAAAATCGTGAGCACAGAGGGCTTCCCAATCGATCAGCCGATCGATTGGGCACCGTCAATCGATTAGCTGATCGATTGGAGCTGGCTTCTCGCGAAAACACGAGGAAGGCTTAATCGATCGGGAGATCGATTCAGGCCTTTTCCAGCTGAGCACAGAGATACTCTGAATCGATCTGCCGATCAATTCAAGTCTCCCCAATCGATTGGTCAATTGATTGGGATATGACCGTTGCGTAGGATAAAGTCGTTGGTGAGTGTCTTCCTTCGTAGATTTTCTCTGATTCTCCACTTATCTTCTCCAAGTTTTCTTCGCCAATTTTTGCAAGCTCAAAGTTGAGGTGTTGTTGCATTTCTGAAGCTTGTGAGAGGTGATCTACAACAACAAGGTCAAGTAAGAAGAGATTTTTTACTTTGTATTCTTGTATTTTCTTCTTGTATGAGTGTATCTTGTTGTGAGGAGATTGTACGAGGCTTCTCTGCCTCCACCTGCGATCGAGAAGGAGTATTTTCTTAGTGGAGAAGTGTGTCACGTATGGATTATTGGATTAGTCGCCTCTTGTTGTGGTGGATACCAAGTAAATCTACTTGTTAGCATTGGAGAGCTTGGTTTCGAGGTTTATTCTGCTGCACATCATCATCGAAGCAAGCGATCGAGTGCGACGAGCTATTCACACCCCTTCCTCTAGCACCAAATTGACCCTACCAAAAAAAGTTACCACTCTTAAAATATTTATTCAAAATGATGTATGGAAACATTTATATAATCAGGAGAAAAAGACGAACACATGAAAACTTATTTTATATCATTTGAAGATTTCTAGGTCAATGTTTAGGATTTCAGACTCATTTCTATTAAATTTTAATTATTTTTCATTTTGGAATGAATTTTGGATTCAACTAGACTTAATCAAGGGCTAAGGTCGAAATTTTCAAATTTAAGTTTATTTTTAGTTTCTTAAATTTGAAATGTAAGGTTTTGGATTGTGAAAATTGTCCTACAGAATTTTTTTAAATTTCAACTTATATTTAAAAATTATTTTTGAGTTTTTAAGAGTTGAATAATTTGATTTTATATTGTATTAATTTTTTTAATTAATTGAATTAGGCTCCTAATTGAAAATTTTAGCTACACCAATACATATTGACCTGTATAAGAGCATCATTGTCGATACTGGAGGTTGCACTACAAAAAAATACAACTTTGGGGACAAAAGTTTGGAACGAAAAAAATTCGTCCCAAAATTGGAACATAAAAAACACGAAATAAATTTCGACCCAAATAACCAACAAAACTTGCAACAAAAAAAATTTCGTTTCAAGTTTGCAACATAAAAAAAATTCGTTGCTAAATTCGTCCCCAAATCTGGAACGAAATAAGAATTTGTCCCAAATTTAGGGACAAATACTGGATTCGTCCCAAATTTGGGAACGAATCGAAGATTCATCCCAAATTCTGGGACGAATCTAGGATTTGTCCCAAAATTTGGGACGAATCCAGGATTCGTCCCAAAAATAAAAATATTTTTAAATAAATAAAATGAAACACGTAAGGCTTAAATATGGACCTAGAGACCTCGAATTTGATGAAACAAGTTTCTATGCATCCGTATCGTTAAGCTGATCGTAAATACATCATCATCAATAATTTTTAATTATTATTTTCAGTGATTTGAATTTTTAACACCAAATTAGGATTAAAAATTTCCAAATATATATATATTTGGTAAAAAATATTTTCATTGATAGATTTACGATCAGAACAACGATACGAGTGCATAGAAACTTGTTTCATCAAATTCCGATATCTCTAGGTCCATATTTTAGGCGTCCAATTTTGTTTTGGTTTTTTTTAAATAATTAAATATTTGAGATGAATCTCTGGATTCGTCCCAAAATTTGGGACGAATCCAGAGATTCGTTCCAAACTTTGGAAGGAATTCCTGGATTCGTCCCAAAATTTGGGACGAATCCAGAATTCGTCCCAAAACTAAAAATATTTTTAAATAAATAAAATGAAACACGTAAGGCTTAAATATGGACCTAGAGACCTCGGAATTTGATGAAACAAGTTTCTATGCATCCGTATCATTGAGCTGATCGTAAATACGTCATCATCCATAATTTTTAATTAATATTTTAAGTGATTTAAATTTTTAACACCAAATTAGGTCAAATTGGGATTAAAATATTCCAAAAATATATATATTTGGTAAAATATATTTATATTGATAGATTTACGATCAGGACAATGATACGAGCGCATAGAAACTTGTTTCATCAAATTCCGATATCTCTATGTCCGTATTTAAGGCGCCTAATTTTGTTTTGTTTTTTTTTAAATAATTAAATATTTGGGACGAATCCAGGATTCGTCCCAAAACTAAAAATATTTTTAAATAAATAAAATCAAACACGTAAGGCTTAAATATGGACCTAAAGACCTCGGATTTTTAATAACAAGTTTCTATGCATCCGTATCATTGAGCTGATCGTAAATACGTCATCATCCATAATTTTTAATTAATATTTTCAGTGATTTAAATTTTTAACACCAAATTAGATCAAATTGGGATTAAAATATTCCAAATATATATATATATATATGGTAAAAAATATTTATATTGATAGATTTACAATCAGGACAACGATACGAGCGCATAGAAACTTGTTTCATCAAATTCCGATGTCTCTAGGTCTGTATTTCGTCCAATTTTGTTTTTTTTTTAATAATTAAATTTTTGGGACGAATCTCTGGATTCGTCCCAAATTTTGGGACGAATCCAGAGATTCGTCCCAAAACTAAAAATATTTTTAAATAAATAAAATGAAACACGTAAGGCTTAAATATGGACCTAGAGACCTTGGAATTTGATGAAACAAGTTTCTATGCATCCGTATCGTTGAGCTGATCGTAAATACATCATCATCCATAATTTTTAATTATTATTTTCAGTGATTTGAATTTTTAACACCAAATTAGGTCAAATTAGGATTAAAAAATTCCAAATATATATATATTTTGTAAAAAATATTTTTATTGATAGATTTACGATCAGGACAACGAGACGAGCACATAGAAACTTGTTTCATCAAATTCCGATGTCTCTAGGTCCGTATTTAAGCCGTCCAATTTTGTTTTTTTTTTTTTAAATAATTAAATTTTTGGGACGAATCTCTTGATTCGTCCCAAACTTTGGGATGAATTCCTGGATTCGTCCCAAAATTTGGGACGAATCCAGAATTCGTCCCAAAACTCAAAATATTTTTAAATAAATAAAATAAAACACGTAATGTTTAAATATGGACCTAGAGACCTCGGAATTTGATGAAACAAGTTTCTATGCATTCGTATCGTTGAGTTGATCGTAAATACGTCATCATCCATCATTTTTAATTAATATTTTCAGTGATTTAAATTTTTAACACCAAATTTGATAAAATTGGGATTAAAAAATTCCAAATATATATATATTTGGTAAAAAATATTTTTATTGATAGATTTACAATCAGGACAACGAGACGAGCACATAGAAACTTGTTTCATCAAATTCTGATGTCTCTATGTCCGTATTTAAGCGTCCAATTTTGTTTTTTTTATAAATAATTAAATTTTTTGGACGAATCTCTGGATTCGTCCCAAATTTTGGGACGAATCCAGAGATTTGTCCCAAACTTTGGGACGAATTCCTGGATTCGTCCCAAAATTTGGGACGAATCCAGAATTCGTCCCAAAATTTGGGACGAATCCAGAATTCGTCCCAAAACTAAAAATATTTTTAAATAAATAAAATGAAACACGTAAGGCTTAAATATGGACCTAGACACCTTGGAATTTGATGAAACAAGTCTCTATGTATTCGTATCGTTGAGCTGATCGTAAATACATCATCATCCATAATTTTTAATTATTATTTTCAATGATTTGAATTTTTAACACCAAATTAGGTCAAATTGGGATTAAAAAATTCCAAATATATATATATATATATATATATATATATATATATATATATATATATATATTTGGTAAAAAATATTTTTATTGATAGATTTACGATCAGGACAATGAGACGAGCACATAGAAACTTGTTTCATCAAATTCTGATGTCTCTAGGTCCGTATTTAAGCCGTCCAATTTTGTTTTTTTTTTTAAATAATTAAATTTTTTGGACGAATCCCTGGATTCGTCCCAAATTTTGGGACGAATTCCTAGATTCGTCCCAAACTTTGGGACGAATCCAGAATTCATCCCAAAACTAAAAATATTTTTAAAAAAATAAAATGAAACACGTAAGGCTTAAATATGGACCTAGAGACCTCGGAATTTGATGAAACAAGTTTCTATGCATTCGTATCGTTGAGCTGATCGTAAATACGTCATCATCCATAATTTTTAATTAATATTTCCAGTGATTTAAATTTTTTACACCAAATTAAGTCAAATTGGGATTAAAATATTCCAAAAATATATATATTTGGTAAAAAAATATTTATATTGATAGATTTACGATCAGGACAACGATACGAGCGCATAGACACTTGTTTCATCAAATTATGATATCTCTATGTAGATATTTTTTAAAACATCTATAGATTGATACTAACTAAAAATGTGTTGTATACTGAACGGTTGTAAATTAGTGTCCGAAATCTTAAATATGGACCTAGAGATCTTGGAATTTGATGAAACAAGTTTCTATGCATCCGTATCGTTGAGTTGATCGTAAATACGTCATCATCCATAATTTTTTATAATTATTTTCAGTGATTTGAATTTTTAACACCAAATTAGGTCAAATTAGGATTAAAAAATTCCAAATATATATATATTTGGTAAAAAATATTTTTATTGATAGATTTATGATCAGGACAATGAGAAGAGCACATAAAAACTTGTTTCATCAAATTCCGATGTCTCTAGGTCCGTATTTAAGCTGTCCAATTTTGTTTTTTTATTTAAATAATTAAATTTTTGGGATGAATCTCTGGATTCGTCCCAAATTTTGGGACGAATCCAGAATTCGTCCCAAACCTAAAAATATTTTTAAATAAATAAAATGAAACACGTAAGGCTTAAATATGGACCTAGAGACCTCGGAATTTGATGAAACAAGTTTCTATGCATTTGTATCGTTGAGCTGATCGTAAATACGTCATCATCCATAATTTTTAATTATTATTTTCAGTGATTTGAATTTTTAACACCAAATTAGGTCAAATTGGGATTAAAAAATTCCAAATATATATATATTTGGTAAAAAAATATTTTTATTGATAGATTTACGATCAGGACAATGAGACGAGCACATAGAAACTTGTTTCATCAAATTCTGATGTCTCTAGGTCTGTATTTAAACCGTCCAATTTTGTTTTTTTTTTTTTAAATAATTAAATTTTTGGGACGAATCTCTGGATTCGTCCCAAATTTTAGGACGAATCCAGAGATTCGTCCCAAACTTTGGGACGAATTCCTGGATTTGTCCCAAAATTTGGGATGAATCCAGAATTCGTCCCAAACCTAAAAATATTTTTAAATAAATAAAATGTAACACGTAAGGCTTAAATATGGACCTAGAGACCTCGGAATTTGATGAAACAAGTTTCTATGCATTCGTATCATTGAGTTGATCATAAATACGTCATCATCCATAATTTTTAATTAATATTTTCAATGATTTAAATTTTTAACACCAAATTAGGTCAAATTAGGATTAAAAAATTCCAAATATATATATATTTGGTAAAAAAATATTTTTATTAATAGATTTATGATCAGGACAATGAGACAAGCACATAGAAACTTGTTTCATCAAATTCTGATGTCTCTAGGTCCGTATTTATTCCTTTTGATTTTGTTCCTTTTTTATTTAAAAAAATTTAAATTCTGGGACAAATTTCTGAATTCGTCCCAGATTTTGGGACGAATCCAGGATTTGTCCCAAAATTTGGGACGAATCCATGGATTCGTCCCAAACTTAGGGACGAATTTGGGAACAAAACATATTTGTTCCTAATAAACCCTAGATCTAGAACTCACACGATACTTTTTCCCTTCCCTCATTTCTTTCCCCTCTCTCTCCCCCGTTCCCCCTTCCCAAGCTGCGATTTCCAGGGTTTCGGCGACATCTCCGACCGACGACGGCGTGATCTGCGACGATCGCTTGATCTCCGGTTAAGCACTCTGCCCTCGGATCTCTCCCTCTCGCTGTCGTAGGGCTGCCTGCCGGCGCTGCCTGGCCGCGGGCAGGCGCTGCCTGGGCGCTGGCAGGCGGCGGCAGCCGCTGCCTGGCCGCCGGCGCCAAGCCCTGCCTGGCCTCCAGCAGGCCCTACATGGCCTCTGGCAGGCCCTGCCTGGACTGCCGCCTCCAGCAGTCCCTGTCTGGCCGCCGGCAGGCCGCTGCATGGCCGGCGTGTGGCTGGCCGCTCCCAAGCGATGGCTGGACGGCGTATGGCTGCCGCCATGGGCCTTAATTCTGAAATTTAAGTTAATATTCGAAAATTACTGTCTTAATTGATAATGTTGTTTGTGCAGGTCTCATTTTGGCGTGATCTCAGTGTAGTTGAAGACAGCTGTATTTGTTGACCTCTTTTCGGTATTCTTAAGTTCATTATTATGCATTTACTAATTTGTATATAAAGTTAGCTTTAAATAATTATATTATAGCTGATTAATTGCGTTCCTTCTTTTTGATTAGTTGTTGTTTTTGTTTTGTCTTCAATGATAAGATTTATCTATAGTAACTTTTAATAATGTTTAACATGAATAGTTGAATTCAGGTAAAATACAGAATGAGCGAAGTTGGATGTATAAAACAAATTTGCCTAATCGTCAGGGGTCCTCTAATGAATTCAAGTTGATAATTGATTGACGAAGACCTCACTAAGCCAATGGAGTGAGAAATAAATAAATTTCATGACCTTTGAACAATGCATGCATATCATGGGTCTGTTCTCAAAATGTGTATGATTAAAAAAATATGATAACAAATCTTAAAAGAACTGGTGCCCTGCATGGATACTACAAGTATGACATGTCCATGTTTACACTGTAAAACATTATGTTAATTAATGTAAACTATGCATATCATGGGTCTTGTTTCCAATTATTCTTGTTACATGGCCATATCGTATAATTTTTAAAAGTTTTCTTGTTACACTTGATCTGGTTTATTTGTTTGTTATTATGTAGGCAAAGGAGATTTGATAGGGATCAAAGATTTTTGTGGCACACGAAGATGACTATATGTATTCTTAGTGTTCTTGGATGGATGATGGACTTTTAAAACATTGAGTTGTTGAACTTTGTATCATATTTTCTAGTAGCTTGGATGGATGATGGATCTTGTAAACTTTGTATCATATTTTCTAGTAGCTTGGATGGATCTTGTAAACTTTGTTGAAATGTAAACTTCATGGAATCTTTATATTTCTTGAATTATGAGTTGATGTGTTGAAATGTTAAATTAGGATGTGTTGAATGCATATTATTTGTTATTTGAATTTGTTTATGTATTTATGGATTGTATTGTAGAAATAAATTGAAACTGGAAAAAATATTTGATATAGGGACGAATTTGGTAACGAAAATTATTTGAGCCAATTCTATCGTAATTTGGGACAAAATTATTTTCGTCCCAGAATCTGGGACGAATTTTGTGGATTCGTCCCAGAATTCGTCCCAGATTCTGGGACGAATTCTGGGACGAAAATTTACCATATGATTTTCAAAATCGTGGACAAGTTTTTGTTGCCAAATTCGTTGCCAGATTTGCAACAAATTTATTATTCGTTCCAAACTTAGGAACAAAAATGGCAACATAAAAAATTTTGTCACCGAATTTGTTCCCAAACTTGTTGCAATATTAGGGACAAAATTGGCAACAAAATATAATTTGTCACCGAATTCTTCCCCAAATTTGTTGCAAAAATAGAGACAAATTTGCCCCAAAAATATGTGAATTCGTCCCCAAATTCGTTCCTAAGTTTGCAACAAAAACAATTTTCGTTGCAAATTTGTATACTTTTTTGCAACAAATTTGGGGACGAAAATTTTATTCGTCGCCAAATTCGTTCCCAAATTCGTTCCTAAATTTGCAACAATCCATATTTCATTCCAAAAGTTGGCATCAACCAGTTTGGGACGAAAAAATTTTCGTCCCTGATTTTGTCCCAAAAATTTTTGTAACGATTTTTTTTTAAAATTCGTCCCCAATTTTGTCCCAGAATATTTTTATTTTTTTTGTAGTGTTGATCGGTAGACATCCAGTAAGCATCAGACCAATCCACATTATTGGAGGAAGCTCCATTATCAGTAATGAGATGATAATGTGGAGACACTCTATGTACAAATTCTGAATGCATTCAAATACAATTAAAACAATTTAACTAAACTTGGTGTGAGATCTCGGAAAATTTAATTAATAGGGTTATTTGGAAAATAGCCTTATAGGATTTTTTTGGAATTTTTAGAAATTTTCTGGGAATTTTTCGGAGCTCGTACGATAGGTTTTGAGGGGATTAAATTCGGGCGCGGATAAAGCCTGTTTGGGATACCCGTTTAAGTGAGGAAATGTTTATTATATAAAATCCTTTTCTTTTATTCATTTTCCCAAAATCGCCGATCCCTAACTCCCCGATCTCCCCTGCTCGAAGCCGCACCCTTCATTCCCTCTCTTCTTCCTCTGTTCTCTCTCTCGGGCGAATCAGAGGTGAAGGGAGCAGAGCTTCTCCTTCGGTGATCATCCTCAGTCGCCGGAGCTTGCTGGAGCCCGACCGGACCTGCGGAGTCCAGATCTTCTTCAGCCTCGGCAAGCGGCAGCGGCGGTCGGCCATCTCCGCCCTAATCGGTTTCGTCGGAGGGAAATTAGGGTTGTCACTGATCTTGGAGGTAAACCTTGTTGGAATTAGGTTATTGTTTGATTAGTGATCTCCTAATCCTTCTTCCCTTCTTCTTCTCGGTTCCGTGGATACCGATTGTACTCGATTGTCGCCATCTAGGGCTGGAGATACTGACTGTGCCCTGGCTGCGATCTTGGAGGCAAGGATCAATTCTTTGTTGTTTGTTCTTGCTCTCCTTCCTTGCCATTGACTAAGGTCCCTGTTGAGGTAGGATTAGGTGCTGATGATTTGTGATTTTCATTGTTTGATCTACTGTTTGATCTAAATAATTCTATCAGTGAAGGGAGTTTGAGTTGTCGGGCAATGCCTAGAAGAGTTGCTGCTGGATCAGTGATCTCCTTGATTGATCTCTTGTTGAATCCAATCCAGTGAGGTTCGGTTGCTGTAATGCTGGAGTTGTGATCTTTGAGGTGTATCCAGCAGCTTTCCCTAACCGGCAGCAACTGTGAGATCTCGAAAAATTTAATTAATAGGGTTATTTGAGAAATAGCCTTATAGAATTTTTCCGAAATTTTTAGGAATTTTCTGGGAATTTTTCGGAACTCGTACGGAGGGTTTTGAGGTGATCGATCGGTGGGTTCGGATAAAGGTTGTTTGGGAGACCCGTTTAAGTGAGGAAATATTTTTAATTATAAATTTCCTTTTCCTTTTTTCCTCCCCACACGCCGAACCCAACCCGATCCCTCACTTCTTCCCCGACTTCTCCTCCTCCCCCGATCTCCCCTCTGCTCGAAGCCGATCTCCTTCTTTCCCTCTTCTTCTTCTCGCTACCCCTCTCATGGACGAATCGGCGCCGATGCTGGAGGAGCACGTCGCCGGATCTTGACGGTGCCGAGGAAGACCAGGCTGCCTTCGGCCGAGGGGTCTCTGCTCCGGTGGTTCTTGCGGCCGAACGACGACTCCTTGGTGACTAGGGCACGGTGAGGAACAAAGTTCGTGGCATCTCCCAACCTACCGACTCCCTCGTTCATCTTCCTCTAGTTATTCATGGAGCGATCTGCGTCTTCTCTAGCCGAATCAGACAGTGATGCCATCGGGAGGTGATCTAGAGAGGTAAGGCTTCGTTAGGTCTGTGTTGATTCATGGATTCTAGCTAGATTAGGGTTCTTATTTCGGTATTGACTCTTCTTGTGATGGATTTTTCTCCTGATCAGATTGGTCCTCTTCTTGCGGCTGATTGGGGAATTCGGTTGAAGAGGTTGAGACCAGTGAGTTGTGCTTGGGCTGTAGGGCAGAGACTTCAGGTGTTGATGCTTAATCAGTAGTCTTCCTGCTTGATTCCACTGTGATCCGATTGATTTCCAGCAGGGAGGTTGTGTGTCCTGGAGGTGATCGATAGGGATCTTGGACCTTATCTTCCTGGCTACTGATTGAGGTAGATTAGGTTGTTGTTTGGATTATGTGATCTCCATTTTTTGATCTCACTTTGAGCTGATCCGTGAGTTTGTTCTTGAGCTGTTGGGCAGAGTCTAGGGTTGTAACTGATCAGTGATTCCATCATCCTGATCCGATCAAGTGAGGATTTGTGAAGGTGATCTTGGTTTCCAGCAACTTCATTGGTTTCGGCAGAACCTACAAACCAGCAACAATCCTCTTGTCCCAATAGCCACAGTAGCTGTGGAATCGAGGTATGGTTTTGATCTTGCTGTAGGTTAGTTAATTTAGGTTTATGATATGAATTAGAGTAATTGATCCATGTGGTAGATCATATTTAGATTTACGGTTATGATAGGTGTTTATGTGTATGTTTGATTGGAGGTTGTAATTAGATTTAGATGGTAACAACTATGATTAGATTTATTTATGTAGATTTAATCTAATGGAATAATTAGGGTTAAGCAATTAACCCTAGTTAACTATTGGATCTAATCTAAGTTTGGATTTCTAATCAAATTGGTGATTAGGTAACTAACCCTAATCGACCATTAGGTTTAGTTAGGTAAGTTGTGGTTATGTTGATTAGGGTTTTGCCCTAATTTGAGTTTAGTGATTTTGTTTAGCTATTCATTTGGATTTAGCTAAATAAAATATATATATTGTTTGACACAGGACTCTGATTCGAGACAGGCGTCTCGACGTTGGATTTGGCGTGATACTACCTGCTATTTGAGGCGGGTACCCTTTGACTTATCTTTTGATAATGTCTTATGATCTGTGTAGCTTATATATATTTACTAGTGGTAGATAGTAGATCATTTCTTCCCTGGTTTTAGCTAGTTGATACCTATCTGTAAAGCCCGAAAAATTCCCGAATTTATTTTAGAATTATTCTATGATTTTTCTGGAATTTTTAGATATTTTTCCGGAATTTTCCGAGTAGCGGAAGTAGCAAAAATAATTGGAACCGTAAAATAGCTTAGGCGGGAATCGAACCCGAGACCTATGGTTTACGGATAAGTTTAGTAACCGGTGTACCCAGCAGGGCCGTGCTGAAAGAAAGGAGAACCAAATATATTTATATTAGAGTTGGGTTCATTAAACCACTTAATATAAATTAAAAACTTAAAGAGGGTTGGTTTATTTGAAGAGTTTGGTTCGGTAAAATCCCTCTCCACCGAAGCCCTCACGCCTCTCTTCCTCTCGGTTCCTCTCTTCTCTCGGCGCCCCCAAGCACAAGCAAAAAGGAACCTAGGGTTCCTTCCCTAAGGGTCACGAGAGCACCTTCCGGCAAGATCTTCGATACAAGGACGTTCCCCTCCGCGAGAGGAACGCGCAGACGCAAGCAGCTCGTCGAGAAGGTCTTCGTCTCCGGAAACCTAACGCTTAGATTTGTAAGAATCTTTGCACACGAGGTAAGAAACCCCTCACCTGCAGTATAATTGCTCTCGCTTGTTAGTTTTGGCATTAGTTCAGTAATTTTACAGTTTTCGGTTTTAGGGTGTGCTTTTAGTGCACACCAAGCGTTCGGTAGAATGCTCAGTTCCGAAGGATGCACCAATAGGCGTCCTAACAGCATGTAAAATGAATTAGAAACATTTTTACTCAGTTTATTATCAGATATTACAGCTAATGGATCAGATATCCATTGGGTGGGCTCCCACAGTAGCCTCTAGGTTCAGATAACCTAGCTCTAGGTTTAGATAACCTAGAACAGCAAAGTAAGATAAAACAGTATTCAGTATTTTACTTTTATTCAGTTGGCACTGTACTTGGATCAGATATCCATGGGCTGGACTCCCACAGTCGTCCCTAGGTTCAGATAACCTAGTAACCCTGTTGGGAACTTGCAATCCCGGGTCTCGTAGGGATGCGCGCACAGTAAGTACAGTTGCCAGGGCCCAATAGCATGTTTAGTATTTTCATCTATTATATGTATAGTTTTCATATTTGAAACCAGTGATGAGAACACTAATTTAGCATTCAGTTCAGTTCAGGTTCAGTTTACATGATTTGAGTTCGTGTACAAATTTAGATATATGCATGACTAGTTTAATTTCAGGTTCAGTTTATATGTTATGCCATGCTTTGTGTGATACCATGCCATGCCATGCTTGCATGCTCAGTTTAGGTTTCAAACAGCATGTTTTAAAAACATAATTGCATCGTTGCATGTTTTTGTGAGGTAGATGGTTTCTTACTAAGCTTATTGGCTTACAGATACTATTTTTCTTATACTGCAGATACCGGTAAAAGAAAAGTGGACTAGCGGAGGCTGGAGGATGATGCTACGATGATGTGTGTGTGCAAGGGGTCTGGAATAAAGATCCTTGGGATCTATGCGCTTTTATTTCAGTTTTAGCACTTAACATGTTTAGTTTCATACTTAGTCTTGTTACTAATTGTTCTAGCTTAGTAACTATGTCTTGTTTAGTTTATCATATTTAGAACATTAGTACTTACATGCTAGAATGTATCTCCATTGTTTTAGAACTGTTGTGTGATGTTTTGGCACGCCAAAGTGCTGAAATCAGAACTCTCGAGTGAAATGACATCGATCGGTCCCCGCACCGATCGTGGTCTCGAGTCTGCTTACACTAGATCGGTCCACCGGCCGATCCATTGCTAGAATTCGCCATGATTCTCCTGAATCGGTCGGCCGACCGATCCGGCTCGATCTCGATAGCCTCGGAGAAGATTTCAGTGCCGGATCGGTCACCACCGATCCAAAGATCGAAGGTAGGCATCTCGGCGCCTCCGGTGCCGGATCGGTCTGCACCGATCCGCACACACTGGATCGGTCTTGCCGACCGATCCAAGGCATAGAATCACGGCAAGTTTGATCGGTCCGTGGATCGAACAACAGCTAGCTGGGAAGTTAGGGTTAGTTCTAGCTCGGATGGGAGGTCAAGTATCCTCCTTAGCACATATACTCCTACCGGAAAGGTCTTGAACCCTTCCTTATAACAACATGGGTGTACCAGTTGTCGGCTTAATAGAGTCGGTTAGAGAAATTTTATTCTACCCAGTTTCCGCACAGTAGCATCAGTAGTTAATGTAGCGATCCGGCTCACACTTAGTACCCGGAGTTGGGTCGTTACAGAGTGGTATCAGAGCCTTACTTCCTACACACACATCAAGATTGTGCCTACAGCTTCCAAGTAAGAGTATCTCTCACTCGGTTTGTTTTCGGCTTCCATATCGCTTATATGTGCTTTCATGTTTGCTCTCATGTTGGTAGTTAATTAATTCATGTTTACAGTAATTGACATTTTACCAGAGTTAACTATGACATGATAGCCTAGTTATATTATGTGTTCTCCGCTATTTAGAAAATGGTACAGGGACGCCCGCCTAAAAAGCATCGTGGTGAGCCCCAAATGACGAGGCGTTCAAGGCCTCCCGGACCTTCTGACACTAGTGGCTCTACAAGCGCTGAACAAAGCAGAGATAGCCTCCTTAAAGGCTAACCACAGCCTACCCCTACCGATCGAATCTCACGACTCCAGTAATCACAGAGGTTGTACCAGCCACTCGGCTGCGATATCCGGTCAAGAGTCCCGAGCGGGGCTAAGAGAGAAGTCTACCTTATCCAGGGAGAATTAAGCGAGAACTTCTGCACCAAGAACCATGGAATGCTCGGCATAGTTTAAAACATCGGAAAGCACGATGGAGCTTCTAGACGCCAGAGCACGAAAGGTGAAGTGTGCCTCTTTTAACAGAGATGCACGCATGTGGGGAGCGGATTAAATCAAGTGGCCGAAACCGGATGACATGGGCCAACTTGAGAAAGAGTTCTTCGAGGAATTCTTTCACATGCAAGTAACGAACCGACACTATGACGAGTTTACAGAATTTCGTCAGGGCAACCTATCGGTTCAGGAGGCCGTGAAGAAATTCAACAGGTTGGCCCGTCTGTGTCCAAAACTAGTCAGCTCAGAGAAGGAACGAGTACGCTTGATGCTGAAGATGCTCGGACCAGAGATCGCAATGAATGTGGCTGGTGGCGTTCATAGGCCACAAACCACGAGGAGCTAGTGAGTAGTGCCTCGATCACCGAGCACTATCAGACATCAACCAACAGGCTGTGTTTCCACAGAGCCCAAGGGACAAACTAGCTCGGTACTCAGCAGAAACAACAGGACATAGCTCCAACCTGGAAGGGAAGCGTAAAGGCAGCAAAGGACCCAAAGGAGGACCGGTGGAAAACATTCAGACATCCCAAGTGTACTACTTGTGGGAAACATCATCCAGAGTTTGCCGCAAGGTGCGGGGTTTTGAATGTGGACAGAAGGGCACATGGCTAGCAGGTTCACAACAAACGATCTTCCTCACCTCACCAATACAAGATGGAGCTCGGCCGGTAGAACTACACCGATGTATCTTGCCTTAGATGGTCCATAGATCAAGATCGGGCAGATTAGAAGCCCCACGGCTACCACGAATGCCGAGTTTTCTCAGACTGCAGAGGACGTAGCAAATGCCTCGACAGTTGTCACAGGTCAGATCAGTATTTTACAGCATGATGCAACTGTCTTATTCGATACTGGGGCAACCCACTCTTATGTATCCAGGGCGTTTGTCGAAAAATTAGCAACACCTCCTGAGGTACTCAATAGTCAGTTTCTGACAACACTACCCTCAGGAGACATTATGGCATCTACACACTGGCTCAGAGCAGTGTCAGTCATTATAGCAGACAGAGAACTTTTTGGTGATCTGATAGTGCTAGAAATGACTGACTACGATGTCATCTTTGGGATGGATTTTTTAATCAGATACGGCGCTTCTATAGAGTGCCGTAAACAAAATGTTATATTCCAACCTGAAGAAGGAGTACAGTTTGAGTACATGGGAAAACCAAAGAGAAAAGCCAGGAAGTTTCTCTCAGCACTGAACGCACAGCAGCTAATGGACTCAGGATGCATGGGATTTTTAGCAAATGTAGTCAATACCAGCCAGGACAAGAACCAACAGCTATCAGAGGTTCGAGTCATTTGTGACTACCCAGCAGTCTTCCCTGAAGAGTTACCAGGCTTAGCACCAGACAGGGAGATTGAATTTGAGATAGAGCTCATTCCCGGCACAAATCCAATCTCCAAGGCACCGTACCGCATGGCTCCAGCTGAACTGAAGGAACTTCAGGAGCAATTGCAGGAGCTTCTTGACAAGGGTTTCATACGCCCTAGTCACTCACCATGGGGAGCACCTGTGTTGTTCGTGAAGAAGAAGGATGGAAGCATGCGCCTATGCATAGACTACCGTGCCTTGAACCAGGTCACAATTAAAAACAGGTACCCTCTCCCCAGGATAGATGACCTGTTTGATCAGCTAAAGGGAGCCACAGTGTTCTCTAAAATTGACCTCAGATCAGGATATCACCAGGTTAGAGTCAAGAAAGGTGATATACCTAAAACAGCTTTCAGGACCAGATACGGACATTATGAGTTCGTAGTCATGCCTTTCGGCGTGACAAATGCTCCAGCTACTTTCATGGACCTCATGAACAGAGTATTCAGAGAATACTTAGACAAGTTTGTCATCGTGTTCATCGATGACATTCTTATCTATTCGTGCACTCGGAGGACCATGCGAGCATCCAAGATAGTTTTGCGGATCCTTGGTGAGAACCGGTTAGCTACGAATTCACGAAATGTGAATTTTGGCTCGACCAGTAGCCTTTCTAGGTCACATCATCTCCAAGGATGGTGTTATGGTAGATCCCACAAAAATAGAAGCGTAAGTAACTGGAAGAGACCCAAGAACGCCAGGGAAATCGAAGCTTCGATTAGCAGACTACTACAGGAAATTCGTAGAGGACTTCTCCAGGATAGCCACTGACAGCTCTCACCGGGAAGAACAAGAAATTTCGGTGGACGGAGGATCGAGAATAGTTTCAGCGAACTAAAGCGGAGATTGACCAGGTCTCTATTTTAGCTATACCAAAACATGACGGCTTCGACATCGGACGCTCTAAATTGGGATTAGGAGCAGTGATGCAAGAAGGCAAGGTGATCGCCTATGCCTCCAGACAACTCAAGGATTATGAGAGGAACTATCCTACTCACGACCTTGAGCTTGCAGCAGTGGTGTTCGCTCTCAAGATTTGGAGACATTATTTGTCAGACTCAAGTCAGAGTGTATCTGCAGATCATCAAAGTCAAGTATTTCTTTACCGTAGGATCTGAATATAGCAGATGGTTAGAGCTGGTCAAGGATTATGACATAGATATTCTCTACCATCCAGAGAAAGCTAATAAGGTAGCAGACGCACTCAGCAGGAAGTCCAGTGCTACCTTACTATCTTTAGTAGCTATGTCACCACCCCTAAGGAAGGAGATTATAGATTTTAGTCTCGAGCTTATAGTCGGGCAGCTTTCCACTATGTCCTTAGCATCTACCTTGCTTGATGATATCCAGACAGCTCAGGAGCAGGATCCGAAATCCAGAAAATCAAGCAAGGGTTAGCGAATCGTAAAGTGGAGAGTTCAGTGTCTGGGGTAGTGTCTGTGGTGCAGACTTTGTGTTCGGATCGGGAGGAACTATGGAAAGCAGATTCTAGACGAGGCCCACAGGACTTATGCGATGCATCCTGGTTCCACCAAAATGTATCGAGATCGAAGAAACGATTTTGGTGGCCAGGATGAAGCGAGATATCGCTGACACGCCAAGATCCGCCTAACCCTGCCGGAGGGTTAAGGCGAACATCACGCCGTGAGGAGTTCTCGCGGTGATCCAGATTCCGTAATGGAAGTGGAGGATATCTCTATGGACTTCATAGTGGGATTACCCGGAACCACGAATGGTTTTGATGCTATCTTGGTAATAGTCGACAGTTGACTAAATCAGCCCACTTCTTAGCTATCGAATATCCTATTCCATGGAGCAGCCTAGCTCAGTTGTATCTCAAGGAGATTGTCAGGCGCATAGAGTCCCACGAACCATTATATCGCATGAGACAAGCGGGTTTACATCACACTTAAGTGTGTACACCATGTGCACCCGGCTAAAATTCAAGACACCTTCCATCCTCGACGGATGGTCGAGAGCGAGTAAATCGTACTCAAGATATGCTCCGGCTTGTGTCCTAGATTTCAAGGAAGTTGGTGCAAATATCCGAGTCTAGCAATTTGCATACAACAACAGTTATCGTGTCACTATCGGCATGGCACCATGAGGCACTCTATGGGCGGAGGTGCATCACCAACTGGTATGAGAGTGGTGAGCAGAAGGAACTAGAGCTTCAGACATATCTAGTAGCAGATACCACAAGACCATACTGCAGATTCGCCAGAGGATAGAGACAACACAGTCAGAAGAGCTATGCCGATACACGACGCAGACCCCTAGAGTTCTCGGTTAGGGATACAGTTTTCCTCGAGTAGCTCCCATGAAAGGAGTCATGCTTGGGAAGAAGGGCAAGCTAGCTCCCGGATATGTGGGACCATACCTTATCACGAAGAGAGTGGGCAAGGTAGCATATGAGCTAGAGTTACCTCGGGAGATGTCACTGTCCACAATGTATTTCATGTCTCCATCAAGAAGCATATTCCGACGCCACCTGTGATTGAGCCCCGGTACAGTCCGTGATGATCTCAAAGATGACTCGGCCTATTCGATAATAGACCGAGCGAAGAAAGAAGTTACGAACAAGGAGGTACCATTAGTCAAAGTCGGTTGGCAAAATCACACACAAGCAGAGAGGCGCATACATGGGAGACAGAGTATACCGAGACTGTTTTAAGTTCGGGACTAACTTTTATAAGGTATGGGGATTGTAAAGCCCAAAATTCCCAATTTATTTTAGAATTATTCTATGATTTTTCTGGAATTTTAGATATTTTTCCGAATTTTCCGAGTAGCGGAAGTAGCAAAATAATTGGAACCGTAAAATAGCTTAGCGGGAATCGAACCCGAGACCTATGGTTTACGGATAAGTTTAGTAACCGTGTACCCAGCAGGGCCGTACTGAAAGAAAGGAGAACCAAATATATTTATATTAGAGTTGGGTTCATTAAACCACTTAATATAAATTAAAAACTTAAAGAGGGTTTGGTTTATTTGAGAAGTTTGGTTCGGCAAAATCCCTCTCCACCGAAGCCCTCACGCCTCTCTTCCTCTCGGTTCCTCTCTTCTCTCGGCGCCCCCAAGCACAAGCAAAAAGGAACCTAGGGTTCCTTCCCTAAGGGTCACGAGAGCACCTTCCGGCAAGATCTTCGATACAAGGACGTTCCCCTCCGCGAGAGGAACGCGTAGACGCAAGCAGCTCGTCGAGAAGGTCTTCCTCTCCGGAAACCTAACGCTTAGATTTGTAAGAATCTTTGCACACGAGGTAAGAAACCCCTCACCTGCAGTATAATTGCTCTCGCTTGTTAGTTTTGGCATTAGTTCAGTAATTTTACAGTTTTCGGTTTTAGGGTGTGCTTTTAGTGCACACCAAGCGTTCGGTAGAATGCTCAGTTCCGAAGGATGCACCAATAGGCGTCCTAACAGCATGTAAAATGAATTAGAAACATTTTTACTCAGTTTATTATCAGATATTACAGCTAATGGATCATATATCCATTGGGTGGGCTCCCACAGTAGCCTCTAGGTTCAGATAACCTAGCTCTAGGTTTAGATAACCTAGAACAGCAAAGTAAGATAAAACAGTATTCAGTATTTTACTTTTATTCAGTTGGCACTGTACTTGGATCAGATATCCATGGGCTGGACTCCCACAGTCGTCCCTAGGTTCAGATAACCTAGTAACCCTGCTGGATTCGGAACTTGCAATCCCGGGTCTCGTAGGGATGCGCGCACAGTAAGTACAGTTGCCAGGGCCCAACAGCATGTTTAGTATTTTCATCTATTATATGTATAGTTTTCAAATTTGAAACCAGTGATGAGAACACTAATTTAGCATTCAGTTCAGTTCAGGTTCAGTTTACATGATTTGAGTTCGTGTACAAATTTAGATATATGCATGACTAGTTTAATTTCAGGTTCAGTTTATATGTTATGCCATGCTTTGTGTGATACCATGCCATGCCATGCTTGCATGCTCAGTTTAGGTTTCAAACAGCATGTTTTAAAAACATAATTGCATCGTTGCATGTTTTTGTGAGGTAGATGGTTTCTTACTAAGCTTATTGGCTTACAGATACTATTTTTCTTATACTGCAGATACCGGTAAAAGAAAAGTGGACTAGCGGAGGCTGGAGGACGATGCTACGATGATGTGTGTGTGCAAGGGGTCTGGAATAAAGATCCTTGGGATCTATGCGCTTTTATTTCAGTTTTAGCACTTAACATGTTTAGTTTCATACTTAGTCTTGTTACTAATTGTTCTAGCTTAGTAACTATGTCTTGTTTAGTTTATCATGTTTAGAACATTAGTACTTACATGCTAGAATGTATCTCCATTGTTTTAGAACTGTTGTGTGATGTTTTGGCACGCCAAAGTGCTGAAATCAGAACTCTCGAGTGAAATCAGACACTGATCGGTCCCCAGACCGATCAGGGTCTGAGCTGTACCACTGGATCGGTCAGCCGACCGATCCAGCGAGATACAGAATGCTACTGTATCCTCCTGGATCGGTCAGCCGACCGATCCAGCTCGATACAGTAGCCTCGGAGAAGATTTCCAGGTGCCTGGATCGGTCAGCCGACCGATCCAGCATCGAAAGGTAGGCATCTCAGCGCCTCCAGGTGCCTGGATCGGTCTGCAGACCGATCCAGACACACCTGGATCGGTCTTGCCGACCGATCCAGCAGGGCATAGAATCACGGCAAGTTTGATCGGTCCGTGGATCGAACAGCAGCTAGCTGGGAAGTTAGGGTTTAGTTCTAGCTCAGATGGGAGGTCAAGTATCCTCCTTAGCACATATACTCCTACCGGAAAGGTCTTGAACCCTTCCTTATAACAGCATGGGTGTACCAGTTGTCAGTTTAATAGAGTCAGTTAGAGAAATTTTATTCTACCCAGTTTTCCGCACAGTATTGCACAGCAGTTTCAGTAGTTAATGTAGCGATCCGGCTCACAGCTTAGTACCCAGGAGTTGGGTCGTTACACTATCACATGCTTCATCTGCTAGTTGCTTTACTTCAGGATTGGATATTATATCTCTTGCCATGTGTATATATGATCATAGAGATGCATATCTATAGTGCTCTACTCTACTGGATTAGTTGCTTTACATGTGTGATACATGCTCTTGGATTCATGATACTTACATCATTGTTATATGTAATGTCTTTGAATTTATGCTGTTTATTTTCATCGTTATATATGTGTTTGTCTGTTTGGCATCTACACATATGGAGGATATGTTCAGGTATGATATATTGTAGCCGCATGCACCATATCGCATGATTGCATGCTGGGCGATTGACGACTCCATTATTGTTGAGCTCGTCGGCCGGCTACATTGACCTGCGTACCACGTGACCACTGCATGGGTAGTGGCACAGCACACAGGGTGTGTAGGTTGCTCGGTGGTGCTCCACTGGGACGCTCATGGGTAGTGTGATAGGCGCGTGGTAGCACACCGGGGTCCCTCCCGTCATTGTGTACCGGGAGATGAGAGCATGGCGCTCCCCCTATAGTGAGGTTGGAGGATAGGTGTACTCCGTGCATCCCGTCCACTCGGTCACTCTTCAGGTAGTGACGGCAGAGTGCACGGTGTCACACCCTACCCACGCGGTCTCACCATTATGTGTGAGATGGCGTCGGGGATGACCATGTCATTTGCATCATATGCACAGTATTGCATTAATTATGATTGATGCATTTTGGTGATTGCATATGATTGATATGCATCTGAGTTATATGCTTTGCTCGACTATCTTTATCTGTATGTTTACGCTTGCACAAGCCTCACTGTGAGATTTATTTCAGTTATGTATTTTCTTATTATTCTTGCTATAGACTGTACTTTTACTACAGTTTATTTCGGCTATGCATATCTGTTATTCTGTTAGGAGACTATACCGTAGATTGTATGGTTAGAGAACTGTACTCTTGATCCCATGGTTTAGGAGACTGTACCTTAGGCTATTACTGGTGGATATATATATTGTTGTACATGTCTATTGGTTTACCTGCTGAGTTCTTTGAACTCACCCCGTTGTTACTATTTTTCAGGTTGAGGCCGTCAGGAGAGATTCCAGTCGCTAGGCCCCTGTGTCGCGAAGATTTCTAGATATCGTTTTCTGTATTCGCTTTTATTCGTATACTTGTGATGTGGGTTGTATTGTGGACTTTATATCGAACATTCGGGTTTGCTACTTTGTTTTCCGCTGCGAATATTTCATTACTTCGTGGATTTCATTTCTTCGTTGTAGTGGAGTAGGATGTGTACGTATATCTTCGTTGATTTCTATATCATCTTTTCGTTAAATATAACTGCGTGGATTGTTTACTATTTGTGTGTATTGTTTCGGCCGAGTGTGGCCGAGGTATAGATATATGTATACTGAGATTCATATTGTCCGCCGTACAGGGGAGATGTTGTCGAAATTTCTTCCGACAGGGACTACCTGGGACGTGACACTTGGAATGGGAGCCAAAGTTCCTTCCAAATGAATATCAATTAGCCGGAAGGAGTTGAAGGGCACTTACACCTATGGTTCATTTCGGAATCAATTAATTATATACTAAACAATTAAACATATATTTTTTTCCATTTAATCGAATCGAAGAGATGCCTAGCGCCCTTTAATTTCCAATCCTCTCAGAATTTTTAAGTTAAATACAATTCTGAATCTAACTTCCTTCCAAATTTATTCAATCAATTCCCATTAATTAAATTTCTTTATTCGCCATTAACTGTCTCTAGAAAATCCACGCACCAGTCGAAAATAAATCTTCATTAATTATCGCAATGGCGGTCATCAGTACCTTCTTCCACCTCCTTTTACTGATCTCCTTCATGCCCGCCCTTGTCCTCGCGGGCACTGTCTTTGACGTCGTGTTGGTTCACTGTGACTCCCCCAAGTCACCACTATACAATAGCTCAATGATGCCCTTCGATCACCTACAAGCTACTGCCCTCTGCTCAGTCAACCGAGCTAGCTACTTGGCCAAGTGCATCACCATGAAGACCTCCATCAACATATTGGTTGGCATCCGCTATGATGGCTGGGAATTCTTGATGGAGTTCAGTATGGGCATGCCAAACCCACAACATGTGTGGGGCCATCATCGACACCGGAAGAGAGCTAAACTGGGTCAACTGCGTGGTCTGCCAATGCTTCAACAAAACCGCCACCCTATTCAATCATAGGGCATCCCTCTCCTACAACAAGTTAACTTGCAATTTCGATGAGTGCAAGAGCTTTTCCAAGGTCATTGCAGTGATGATCAGATGTGCGAGCTAGTACCATTACACCCTATAGCGACGGTTCCTACATCGACGGAATGTTCTCCTCGAATACCTTCCATTTCTACTCATTAGATACGAAGCAATTTACATCCATTCTAAATATGCTATTCGATTGCAACTTTTAGTCCTTGGACACCATCGGCGATGACTTTGGCAGCACCATTGGGATAGGTCCTTGGCTGCCATCTCTGATCCACCAGCTCACCCCTAAGTACATTAGCAAGTACTACTCCTACTGCCTGGACTCCGGCCTGGTTCTATGGGGGACTTGGCAGCAGGCTCTTCTTGGGATGCGACAAAACTACTATCACTGGAAAGGAAACCATCACGCCGCTCATGACACGAGATAGCTACTACGTTGTGTAGCTTAATGTCATCTCTATCCCGGGTGTGTTCAACATCGAGTACCTTACTAGGAGGTCCAGGTTGATGACAGACAACATCATCTTCGACTCCAGCACCGCCATGACCATGCTGGTGTTGGTTGCTACTCGGAAAACCTAATGGTTCCATTGTACAAAAATTTTGTACAAAGGTCTGAACCTTTTCCTAGCTACCATGTATTCTTTTAAATTAAACTTGGATCGCCTGCGGAACTTAACACGTTTGATCCAAAGTTTAATCTATTTGTTCTTTTAGATTTAGACTCGGATCTCCTGCGGAACTTAACACGTTCGATCCAAATCACCTAAGTTATTAATTTCATTAAATATTAGTTTCCAAAATTGGCTTCAAGTACTGATGTGGCGAGGCACATGTGGCCTTCTTGGATATGGGAACAACCACTACCGACTAGACAAAGCCTTTTAAGGAAAGTTAATATTTAATTTCCTTAAATAACTTTAGGTCAACCGAAAAGAACAATCAAATCACAAGGAAAAGAAAAAAAACAAAAGAAAACAACATCAAAAATAAATTCGAAATACTATAATCACATGCCTCTTGTATTTGGTATTATTTCCAAAAATAATTAGTACGATGCGGAAAGGAAAAATACTAGTTATACCTTTTAAAAAGACTTCTTGATCTTTTACCGTATTCCTCTTCTAACCTCGGACGTTGTATGGGCAACGATCTTCCGAGATGAGAACCACCAAGCACCTTCTTCTTCCTTACAAGTTTCGACCATCAAAACTTCTCCTAGGATGAAGAGGTTCGGCCACCACCACCATGCTCCAAGGGATGCTAGAAAAGAGGCTTCTTTTCTCTCCTACTTTTCCTTCTTAGATCCGGCCACCAAAGCTATCTCCACCATGAGAAGGTTTCGGCCACACAAAGGAGAGGAGAGGAAAGAAAGGGCCGGCCACACCCAAGGAGAAAAAAGAGGAAAAATAGAATAGAGATGTTCACCATGAAGCCTCCTCTACCCCCTCTTTTATAATCCTTGGTCTTGGCAAATAAGGAAAATTTAATAAAAACTTCCTTAATTCTTTTGCCATTGAAAAAAAAAATTATTTAATTAAAATAATTTTCTCTATTCAATTTACAATGGTCGGCCACTAATAAAATCTCCAAGCAAATAAAATTTTAAACACAAATTAAAACTTCCTTATTTGCTTTCGGAAATTTATAAAAAAATTTCTTCAATAATTTTTCCTTCATGATTGGTTAATAAAAAGGAAATTTTATAAATTAAAATCTTTCTATTAAACATGTGGATAAAAAGAAAGTTATCTTGTAAAAATTAAAATCTCTTTTAATCTACAAATAAGGAAAGATATCAAATCTTTTCTTAATCTTTTGTAGAAACTTATAAAAGAGAATTATTAATTTTTTTAAACTTTCTTTTAAATCATGAACATGGTTAAAAGGAAAGTTTTTACCAAAATTAAAATCAACCTTTTAATCTACAAATAAGGAAAGAGATTTAGCTCTTCTCTTAATCTTTTGTAGAATCTTATAAAAGGAAAGATTTAAATTTTTAAACTCTCTTTTAAATCATGCTATCCACATAAGAAAAATTTAAAAAAATAAAATCCTTTTATTTTAATTTGGGTCGACCACACCAAGCTTGAACCCAAGCTAGGGTCGGCCACCTTGAAGCACCCATGAACCAAACTTTGGCCGGCCCTAGCTTGGTCTCCAAGCTAGCTTGGCCGGCCCCTATGGGATGGGTAAGAAGGTGGGTATAGGTGGGTATAGTACTCTATAATTAAGAGGCTATGATAGGGACCGAGAGGAGGAATTGGTTTTGGTCTCCCGATAAAATTAAACATCCTGTGTTCGCCCCGAACACACAACTTAATTTTATCAATAATAATTCATTCCACTAGAGAACTATTATTGAACTACCGCACCAATCCCAAATTACATTTTGGGCTCCTTCTTATTATGAGTGTGTTAGTCTCCCTGTGTTTAAGATAACAAATGTCCACTAATTAAGTAAGTTACTGACAACTCACTTAATTAATATCTAGCTCCAAAAGTAGTATCACTCAACTTCATCGTCATGTCGGACTAAGTCCACCTGCAGGGTTTTTGTTAAACAATCCTTATGAGCTCCTCTTGGGGACATTCTCAACCTAGATCACTAGGACACAGTTTCCTTCTATAATCAACAACACACACTATAAGTGATATCATTTCCCAACTTATCGGGTTTATTGATTTATCGAACTAAATCTCACCCATTGATAAATTAAAGAAATAAATATCAAATATATGTGCTTGTTATTATATTAGGATTAAGAGCACACACTTCCATAATAACTGAGGTCTTTGTTCCTTCATAAAGTCAGTATAAAAGGAACGACCTCAAATGGTCCTACTCAATACACTCTAAGTGTACTAGTGTAATTATATAGTTAAGATAAACTAACACCTAATTACACTACGACCTTCCAATGGTTTGTTCCTTTCCATCTTGGTCGTGAGCTACTGTTTATAATTTATAAGGAACCGATAACATGATCTTCTGTGTGTGACACCACACACCATGTTATCTACAATATAAATTAATTGAGCAACTACATTTATCGTAAATGTAGACATTTGACCAATGTGATTTTTATTTCTAGATAAATATTTATACCAAAAGCTAGGCTTTTAGTATACATCCTAACAATCTCCCACTTATAATAAAAGACTAAGCTGCCATACATCTGATTCCCAACATTTCAAAAGTCTTGCCTTAAGGGCCTTAGTGAAAAGATCTATAGGTCATCATCTGATGCAATCTAGGCAGCAACAACTTTTCCTCATTTATATGATTTCTCGTATTGGGTGGTACTTGCGCTCTATTGTGTTTACTTGCCTTATAGACTTATGGTTTCTTCGAGTTTCCTACTGCACCAATATTATTACAATAAATTGTAATAATCTTTGGACAAACCAGAAATCATATCTAAGTCTATCTTGAGGTTATTGAGTCATTCAGCTTTTATGGCTACCTCAAAGGCTTGTCATATACTAAGCTTCTATGGTGGAGTCTAGAAAAACACCTATGCTTATCACTCTTTTATAGTTATGACTTTACCTCCTAAAGTAAACACAAAACCCCGAGGTTGACTTACTATTGTCCCTTTCCGATTGGATGTTAAAATCCATGCAACCCACAGGAAACAAATTATCTGCCTTATAAGCTAGCATATAATCTCTAGTGCCTCTAAGGTACTTCAATATATGCTTTACCGCAGATCAATGTCCTTGTCCAGAGTTGCTTTGATATCTAATAACTATGCCCACGGCAAAATAGATATCCAGATCTCGTGCATAGCATACATTAGGCTTCCGACAGCCGAAGCATAAAGAACTGCCTTCATTTCCTCTATCTCCTTTGATGTCTACGGAGACATTTCTTTAGATAAAGTTACTCCATGCTAAAAAGGTAAGAAATCTTTCTTGGAGTTTTGCATGCTTAAAACGAGCAAGGATTTTTTTTCGATATATGAAGCTTGGGATAAGTAAATATTCTTTTCTTGCGATCCCTTATTACTTTGATCTCAAGAATATATACATACTCCCAAGTCCTTCATATCGAATTGTTTGGACAACTATACCCTTACTTCTGACAACATTTTGATATTGTTTCCAACTACCAAAAATGTTATCTACGTATAGTACAAGAAATATCACCACGTTTCCATCACACCTTTTGTATACACAAGACTTATCCGGTTACTAAATAAATTCATAGGTCAGGATTCCTTTGATAAACTGGATGTTCTAAGACCTTGAAGCTTTGCCTCAGTCCATAGACTGATTGAGCTTGCACACAAAATGCTCTTTGCCCTTTGCAATGAACCCTTCTGGTTGTTTTGTATGGATGTTTTCTTCAAGACTTCCATTAAGGAATGTTGTCTTGACATCCACTTGCTAAATAGATAAAAGAATCCGGATAGACTTAAGCATGACTACCAGTAAAAAAGTTTCCTTTTTCATCAAGCCTTGCTTTGAAAGTTTCCACCTTCCTGTCTATCCATCTTTTCCTATTGTAGACATATTTTCACCCAATGGCTTTTACACCATCTGGTGGTTCTACAAGCTTCCAGATTTGATTAGAATACATATATTCTAATTCTGTATTCATTGCTCTTTGCCAAGATGCTGCATCTTTATTTTAGAGTGCTTCATCATATTTCCGGGATCAGACTCATGTTCATTTGGGATCAAGTCCAAAAATTTTCCCAAAACATGAATCCTTTTGGTTATTTGACAACCCTCCCACTACGATGATGTACTGTCTATAATTGTGTATCAATTGTGATACGTGTTGCAGTTTCTTGTGATATTTCATCTTGTACAGTTGGTACTAGATTAGACATGTCCTTAAGAACAAATTTACTTATGGGCACGTGGTTTATTACATAGTCCTTTTCTAAAAATCGATCATTGATGCTAACAATGACCTTCTGATTTTTAAGACTATAAACCTACTTTCATTTCTCTAGGATAACTCACAAACAAGTGAATTCCTGTCCAACTTATCATTGTCTCTCTTCAACATATGTGTTGGACTACCCGAATCCTAATATGCTTCAAAATAGGCTTATGCCTATTTAGCAATTCTATATGAGTAGAGAGTTCTGACTTTGGAAGGTACTATGTTCACTTCTTTTTCCAGAGTATATCCTTAAAATGAATTTGGTAATTTTCCAAATAACTCATCATCAATCTACTTATTTCCATAAGAGTCATATACCTTCCTTTTTCTACACCATTCTGTAGGGGTGTACCAGGTGCAGTTAGTTGGGATTGAATCCCTACTTTTGATAAGTGACTCCTAAATTCTCCCAAGAGGTACTTGCCACTACGATCTCACCGTAGTGTTTTGATACTTTTACTTTAACGTTTCTCCGCATCAGCCTTGTACTCTTTGAACTAATCAAAGCACTTAGTCTTGCGGTACATTAAGTAAATGTATTTGTATCTTGAATAGTTGTCTATAAAATAGATGAAATATTCGATACAAGCTAATGTGGTTGCCGATGCACTTAGCCGGAAGTCCAGAGGGACTTTAGCTGGCCACCGAGTTTCAGTTACAGACTTGGTTCAGGGTTTCTCCGAGTTAGACCTCGAGGAGCAGGGACAGACAGAGCAGGGTATTCTGGTTACCATGGTTGCTCAGTCGTCGATCAGGATGAGGATCCGAGAGGCCAGGCTAGTGATCAACATTTGCAATATATAGGCAGCCAGATAGCTTCAGGGCAGCAGACCGAGTTCACACGAGACGAGGAGGGTGTTATACACTTACGAGGCAGATTATGCGTACTTCAGTCTCATTCGTCAGTCTCATCCGGTCTTATAGGAGTTACTTCCGGAGGCTCATCGCTCATGATTTGCTGTCCACCCAGGCGGTACCCGTATGTACCAAGATTTGAGGTGTTTCTATTGGTGGAACGACATGAAGGAAGACATTGCGGATTTTGCAGCTAGATGTCTTGTCTGTCAGCAAGTGAAGGCCGAGCACCAGAGACCTGCCAGCTTACTTCAGCAGATTCCTAATCCTGAGTGGAAATGAGAACATATTACCATGGACTTTATGGTGGATTTGCCTAGGACACGACGAGGCCATGACGCGATTTGGGTAATCGTTGATCGATTAACCAAATTCACGCACTCATTAGCGATGACTATTATTTCGGATAGAAACCCCCGGTTCACGTCTCATTTTTTTGACAGAGTCTGCAGCAGGCCATAGGCACGTAGCTCTGTTTTAGTACAACTTTCCATCCGCAGACAGATGGACCGTTAGAGCGGACCATTCAGACTCTAGAGGACTTGCTGAGGTCTTGTGTATTGGATTTTAGGGGCAGTTGGGAGGACTATTTGCCATTGGTAGAGTTCGCCTACAACAACGGTTTGCATTCGGCTATCCAAATGCCACCGTTGAAGTGTTGTATGATAGGCCTTGTCGGATACACATCCTCTGGATGAGGTTGAGGAGGCCCAGCTGTTGGGACCTCATAGAACCCAGAATGAGGCAGAGTTGGTCCGTACTATCAGACCGGAGTCGGAGACTTTTAGAGTTCTCCATTTGTGACTATGTATTTTTGTGAGTTTCACCCACGAAAGGGGTGAAGAGATTGGCCTCAGAGGTAAGCTAGCCTGCGATACATTAGACCTTTCCAGATCTTGGAAAGGGTTGGAGCAATAGCCTATCGTTTAGCGCTACCACCAGCTTTGGCGGGCGTTCACGACGTATTTCTTGTGTCTATGCTGATGAGGTATATATCCGACTAGACATTTGTGTTGACCGATATCTTAGTTCCGTATAGCATGACATCACTTATGAGGAGATTCCGGTACGGATTCTGGACCGGAAAGAGCGTCAGTTGCGAAACAAGACTATTCGGCTGGTTTAAGTCGGATGACAGCATCATGTGGACGAGGAGGCTACCTGGGAGCTTGAGAATACTATCAGAGCTCGGTATCTCCACCTTTTCACTTGAGGTTTGTGTTTAATTTACCGTTCAGCATTTATACTTTATATCTGTTGTTAGTACTTGCTGATGGTAGATAACGAAATTTAGGGACCAAATTTTTATTAGTGGGGGAGAATGTAAAATACCGGAAAATGGTAGATAATAATAAGGGAATTTTCCGAAATTTTTAGAAATTTTTCTGGAATTTTTTGGAGACCGTATGGATGAGTTTACGGGGATAAAAACGGGGCCTGGGAAAAAGCCTGTTTAGGCTACCATATTTAAGCGAGGAAAAGTTCTATTTTTCTTTTTCTTTTCCCTTTTTCTTTTCTTCTTTACTTGCCCGACTCTTCTCCTCTTCCCCCATTTTCTCCCGACGCCGACTCCTTGCCAAAACCGCCAGCGACGGTTCCATCTTCTCCCCTGTCTTCATCTTCTTCACCGCCGGCCACCATGAGTTCACCGCCAACAGCAGTCCTTCCCTCTGCCGTTGCCTCGTCGCCACAGAGATCTCAATCTACCACCGGCCTCTCCTTCTCTTCCTCTCCCGAGCGTCGGCCGCCAGCAAGTATCCCGTGCCCTAGCGACCCGCGGCTCCCACACCCTCTCAAGACATCGCCGGCCATTGGAATCCAGCGCCGCTGCTGTGCCCTAAGTCCTCATACTCCACTGCCGCTGCCGATCGGTCGGCACAGCTCAGAGCCGCCGGCCACAGGAACCCTAATGTCAAATCCTCCCTCTCCTCTTCTGGTCGCAGGCATTTGGAGATCGCCGGGAATCTAGCATCCGAGCCTTCTTCTTGTGGTGTTTCCCTAGATTGACGCCCAACGCGAGAGGTACATTTCTGTGCCCTAGCTTCTGTCCACTCTCCGACACCACCAGTGAGACGCTCCAACACCTGCATCTTCGCCGGGTGTTGTGGTCGCCGGAGAAGGATCGACGCTAGAACTACCTCCTCATGATCTGATTTGTAAGTGCTAGGTAGGTGGTTTTCAGCAAGTATGATCCATTTAGTAGCCTTATGGACCTGTTGAATACCGACAAACAAGTGATGATTTTAGGTATTTGGTTTTGGAAGACAACAGCTATTTTCGAGTGAGTCAACAACGAAGTCGACTGGATTTGGGTGAGTTCTTATGTATTGGTCTAGATTAAGTTGTTGTGATTGACTATGCTTTATAGCAACTCCTAATTGGATTGGATTAGTTGATTCAGAATTATTATGTTAGCAGGAAAAGAGTGGGCAACAGTAGATCATCTTTCGATGGTGAAACCCTTTCAATCGTGAGCCACCATTAGCTACGACAAATTTGGTGAGTTTGTAGGATGATAAGAGTTCATGAATTGAGTTAAATTTAATTGAACTAATGAGAATGGATTTCCTAATCAGATTAGGGTTAAGTTAGCTTTTTGGTTCATGATAGATTTAGCTCACTAGTTCATATTTGACCTAGTTGTACCATGCGTTATGTGGTTGCAGGACTTTGATCCGAGACGATGTCTCGACGAGGGATCTATTGCGGATACGATACTTTCTATTGGAGGCGGGTACCTCTTGACTTATCTTTATGATATTGTCTATTGGATATGCATAGTATTTTATAGCTGCAAGCAATGATCATGTTTGCCTTGGTATGTCACGGTTTGATACCCATAGCATGATCTGTTGGCCGTTTGTTATGTATCGATGTTTACGTTTCATGATTATTGCCATGAGTACTTTGGTTCCTAGAGTAAGTGACATATCATACCTACTGAGGTTAGGACTAGGTTTTGGATTTTATTTTCTGGCATGTGTATCTAGATTATCTGATACCTAGGTTTTTATACCATACCTGACTTGTGTACCTCTATTTGTATATCATATCTAATTTGTGTACCTAGACCCTTTTTCTTTGATCTGTGCATATTGTTGGTACATATGTTATGGAGGGGGATATGTTTAGGATCTAGGTTGTTATACCATAGAGGACCAGTATACCCTAGATCCGTGAATTTGACTTACTGATATTGTGGTACCCATATTATATATATATGGATTTTTCTATGATGATCAGGATATTGTCATGCATCATTATTGCATGTTGTGCGATAGTCGACTCCATTATTGTTGAGCACATCGCCAGTTACATGGATCTGCACACACCACCACTCATGGGTTAGTGGTCGATTCAGGCAGAGTGTGTTGCAGCAGGGACTTTGTTTGGCTTCGTTGGTCCGCTCATGGGTAGTGTGACGTAGCGTGATAGCCGGCAGAGATTCCTCCCCGTCATCATGTACCGGGAGATGAGAGCATTGCGCTCCCCCATTTATGATACTCCGACAGCATCCCGTCCACTCGGTCACTCATCACGAGCAGTGACGACAGAGTGCACGGTTGTCACAGCCCTACCCACTCGGTCTCACCATTTATATGTGAGATGACTGACTGGCGTCAGGGGTGATCAGGACGCATCATTGGCATCATACGCATTGATGCATTTATTTCTTGTGATTGTGTTTGCTTCATTTGTTTGCTGCATTTTGGTTGGATGCATATGTTTGACATGCATACAGGATTTAGGACACTTTCGGTTTGACGACCCTTTTGTTCTGGATAGGAGTTCCTAGTGAGTACAGCTTCCTCAGTTACCTTTCAATTTTGCATCTTTCCTATATATATGATTAGGAAGTTGTATTCTATCTTTATTGCTGTTAGATATATCTTACTAGGCATGTCTATTGGTATTCGCTGAGTTGTTGAACTCACCCCCGTGGACTCTATATTTTTTAGGTACCAGATTGTTTATGGAGTCGCTTGGAGTATCCTGCCTGCTGGTCCCCACGTCACATCAGAAGACATATCTCCGCCTTCTTGTTTATTTTATCTTGGTATATGATATGTGTGTTTTTGGCTTGGTGTATTCCGATTTTGTTTTCGGAGTATTGTGTCGTTGTGTGGTGTAAGCCTAGCCGGCTAGCAGTGTGTTGTTTTGTTTTGTATGAGCTTGTTTCATGTATTTATGTTGTGTTGGTTTTGGTTTCAGCCGAGTGGACTGATAAAAATTTATATAACTGCGTGGTTGATGTTATGTTTGTCCAGCCGTGTAGGCTGAGATTATTAACTGCGTGGTTGTGTATATATTCCAGCCGCATGTGGCTAATATATATTGTGTCTGTAGAAATGCTTCAGATTGTCACCCGTACAGGGGAGGTGCTGCCGAAATTTCTTCGGAGAGGGACACCCCCGGGGCATGACATCATGAATAGACTAATGCACTGTCAGTTGAGAAAGGTATTACTTTGGTTGCAGGTACAAATAGAACGAGGGAACCAAAAGCCAAACGTCAGACTGAACCCAAGTCCAAAGATGAATCAGACTCAGAATAAGATGAAATCACCACCGAACTAGTCAAACTAGTTCGGAAAACACTTAAGAACAAGAAGATGACTCAATCGAACATGAAGGCTAAGTCCGAAGTTACCTGCTACGGCTACAACAAGAAGGGGCATTACAAGCCTGAATGTCCAAACCAGAAGCGAGGGAGAAGGAAGGCGTTGAAGGCAACATGGTCCGAGTCATTAGAAGAGTCGGATGAAGAAGAACAAACTCAAGCAAGCTTCCTTGCTTTACTCGCACAAGCTCATGTTGTCGAGACCGAATCTGAGTTTGAGATAGAATTGGAAGTTGAGCGAAGCCACATATCCACATCCAGTTCAGAAGGTTTCCAATACACTGTAAGAATCTCTCTGATCAGATCGCATAACTTAATTTCATACTTATTTAGAAAATTAGCTGTAAAATATGACACCCAAATAATAAATAAATAATAAGGTTATTTAAGAAATAATCTTATTAGATTTTTCATAAATTTTTTTAAAAAAATAGATTTAAACGGAGTCCGTATGACTTATTTTTGAGAGGATGAATCGGTGGGACTAAGTAGAGACCTGTTTAGAATACCCCTTAATGAGAGTTGATTGAGGATCTTAAGATTTAATTAAATTAAAACTAGGTTTTATAATTTTTTTTCCCCTCCCGATTCTTTTTCTTCCACTAATCTCCCGATCTCTTCTCCCCCAACCATCTCCACCGGACGCTGCCTTCTCCCCCCTCCCTCTCCCTCTCGCATCGTCGGGGCACCCAGTCCGTGAGATGCCGGCGCCCGTCACTACCAACCATCGATATCGCCGTCCCTGTCCGTTGCCGCCTCCCATCACCAGCGCCGACCACTCGAGCTCTGATCCGGCTGTCGCCCTCTCCCTTCTCTCTCGTCGCCATGCTCTAGATTGCCGACGCCGAGTCTCTCTCGCCGAGCCTCCCTTCTCCCTCTTCCTCTCGTGCCGCTGCGATCCGTCAACCCACGAGATGCCGGAGCCAAGCCGCCCTTCCTCTGGTGTCATCGTCGCACAGTTTCCGATTGCATCTTCTCCTCACCGGATTTTGGACCAGGAGGGGTTCAGCAGCGTCTCGTCTCCCTCCACCGGAGCGTTGCTTACCTTTCATGAAGTTGTGCCCTAGTTTCATTTCATCGCCAGCGCACCCCAGTAGCTCTTCCTCTTTGGATGTCAGCCCCAATTGCCTTTGGTTGGTCGCGATCAAGTTACTGTTGGACGGTTTTCAAGCATTCAACAGCGGCGTTGTTCCTTCGTCGATGTGAGCGAGCCTAGCGAGTGTCATCTCCAGGGGGTGAGTATTCAAGGTTTTTCCCATCCAGATCTTTAGGGATCCATGGGATTGGTGTAGTGAGTTTTCTTTGGTTGATCTTCTCTGATTCGGATTAATGAAAGATATTCATCACAGGGTGCTGGGGATTTTTGTTGGATCAATCATGAGTTTCATCAGCGCATTCTATTGTTGGGGATTCAGCGGGAGAAGAGGTGGCTGATATTGGAGGTAAGTTGTTAGTTAAATGTTATGAATCAAGAATTAGAGTTGAATTCTTGGTTGTGGTTGTATGGATATTGATTTGGGATGTTTGAATTGAAAGGTGCAGCGGGTTTACTATGGTTTTGGCTATGAGTTTCCAGCATGATACAACTTCAGCTCTTCAATTGTGGGTCAACAGAAATTCATCCAGTTTTAGGTGAGTTTTGAAGTTTAATTCTTGTCTACATTTGGATGTGAGTAGTGTGACGTGAATTGAATGAATTATTATGGTTGAATTAATTGAGGTGGATAAACTATGTAGGATTGATTCTTGATGTTAAGTAGATGTTACATGGATTAAATGATTAGAAGTTGGAATTTGGTTGTGATATGCTGATTTGGTGAGTTTTTGGAGATGAATTGTGTATAAACCTATTTTAAAAGGTTGTATGATTAAGAATTATTTGGGGGATTAATCAGAGATCATATTTGGGAGTTATTTATTTTCTATGAAATTAGCTAAATACACTATGTAATCGTAGGACTTGGATTCGGGATGAGCGTCTAGACGTGGAATTTTTGGACGCGATCTATATATTAAGACGGGTATTTCTACCTTGGCTTCTATATAGTTTCTTTAAAACTTAGTGTATGATTATTATTAGATGGATTAGGCTGCTTTATCTTATATCATGTTCGGTTGTTGTTTTTCCAGCTTGATATTTATGCTTGATCTTTGAGATGTTCTAGTTATATCATATATAGTCTCGTTTCTTGATACCTGAACTCTGTTGTATATACACATGTAGAGTATGTATTATAAGAAGGTATGGTTGGTTTAGGTTATCATGTTGTTTATGTATATCCATGTTGAGTGTACTCATGATTGGTATGTGTTGTAGGAGTCATATGATTGACTGTCTATTTGTGTTCGGTGTGGTTATTGAGATTTCTTGTGGATTGTACCCATGTGGTTATGTGTATACGTTTGGAAATGATAATGGAGGATTTATGTTGGATATACCTATGTTGTAAGGTGCATAAGAGTATGTTATGTACATGTCTGGTAAGCTATTGGAGGTTTTTGGTTTATTATACACGTGTGGTTGTGTGCGTGTCTAGTGTGATAGGTGGAGGTATCATGATGATTATATCCATGTTGTGGGGTACCTATGTGGGTTTGGAGGTAGCATTAATGATGACGGTGTCTGTATCATGGTTATATCTATATCATGTTTATCATTCATTGCATCTGACGACCATTGTCTCCCTTGTAGTTGAGAGAGTCGTCAGTCGTTTATAGTTGTCCATTCGGCCACTGTTGAAGAGTAGTAGCTAGGAGTGGAGCAGTCCTGTCGCGCTTACTCAGCCGCTCAGTGTTCTGTCAGCCTCGACCACTCTGTAGTAGTGGGTCTTGAGGGTACAATAATCAGGGGGCTTGAGCTGTGAGTGGTCAAGGACCCTTACGCTATGTAGTTAAATAACTACTTAGCGAATCGTCTCCTTCGGCCGCATTATAGCGATACATGTACTGGAGGCTAGTACGGTCTGTCACATACCCAAGTCTCTCGACCATACAAGGGTCGTGGTGTCTGGAGAGGTGGCAGGGGTGACCATAGAGCATGCATGCACATTTGCAAATGATGTGCAGTGTATCTGTGGAGATATATTTGCATACATGTGATTGTGATGTGTTGCATTTATTTGAGATATGATTGTTGCATATGGATGACATGCTGCATACATGTCATTTATTATACTTGTATATGATGTCATATATATATTACATAGGTGTTGCGAGCAGATCTATTACTGAACTGGTGAGTTTACTGATCATTGTACCATGTGTTGTTTCCAGATTGAGTATGTATTTATCATTATGTTAGTTGTGGTTTTTTGTAGCTTGTATGTCAGTTATGATCGTTATACCATGTAGGATAGACTGGTACTGGTAGTTGGGTTCATTGGATATGTCAGTATGATCATGTTCTTTATTCTTTGCTGAGACTGTATACCTTGGATCTCCATGTTTATTTATATATCATGCACTATTCTGTCTATTACCCGTTGAGTGACTCGCACTCACCACCGCATTTGTACTTTTATGTTTTCAGGTAGTAGGTAGATAATGGGTGGGTCACTTGGAGTATCTTGTCTGCCGAATCCTACGTCATATCTGAAGACTGCTCCCGGTTTTGTTCTGCTTTATTGGTGTTACTTAATTGTTGTACTTATTGTTGTATCGATTCGATTTTGTTTTAGAGCTTTCTATGTGGACTTGTATTTGCTTGTTGTGATTTTGTAAGCATAGCCGGCTAGCAGAGTATTGTTTTGGTTTATGTGGGCTTTCCATGTCGTTTTTCAGCTGTGGTTGTTTTTAGTACAGCCGAGTGGGTTGTTATATATATAATTCTATGATTGTTTTTACTTTGTTCTAGTCGAGTAAGTTGAGTATATAACTGCATGGTTGTGTAAATATTCCAGTCGTATGTGGCTGATATATTTTGTATGTATGTATGTTTCAGATTGTCATCAGTATATGAGAGATGTCAGATTTTTGTCTAGCAGGGACTCCTCTGGGGGCGTGGCATTAGCTAAGTTCAATATTCAGGTCAAGACACTCCTATAGGAGATTGAATTCCTTAGGGAGGAGACTGACCCAAGTCCTTGGACTGAGCCAGTTCAAAGTGAAAATTCAATTCAAGTCCAACAACTTGAGGAAAAAAATTTCAATTTGAAAACTCAAGTCAAAAGACTTAAGGATACGTTGGAACGGTTCATCATGGGTTCCAAGAATCTTGATCTAGTTCTTGGAAAATAAAAGGTTGCATATAATCGAACCGAACTCAGGTACAAGGCTAGACATCAATTCAAATCTTACTTGTCCTTAGTGAATCGATCAACTAATAATCTAATCTAAGTTTGGGTCCCTAAGTCTAACTGATTAATCAAGTTGAACTTGATCAATATTGGTTCTCCAAGGATCAAATCCACTACTTTGATAAACCTTATCGAAGCTATGATCCAAGAAGAGCCAATAGAAAGATCATCTTTATTATTAGATAAACTTGTTTGATGTTTGTTTTATTGTTTTTTCTTATTCATGCTTAGATTAGTGTAGTTAAGGACTTAGGTTTGATTGACACTTGACTAGTTAGACTTAGGATTTTCAGAAAGGAAATTAAATATTCAATTTCTTTAAAAAGTTTTGTCTAGAAATGGTTGTTGCTTTAATACCCAAGAAGCTCTAGTGTCTCGTCACAACTTGAAAGTCAATTATAGAAATAGATGTTTAATTAACTAACTGTTAAACCTTCGTCTAACTCAAATGTAAATCAATTCTTAAATTTTAATCAAAATTGAAAATTTAAATAATCATCTCACAAAATTTATAAGGTTCTCAAATTGATAATCTAGAAAAAGGTGAGATAGATTTAGGTTAAATTAGTAAATTAAAATTAAATCAAAATTAAATTAAACATAAACCTAACTCAAATTTAAACCTAATTTAAATTAACTTAAATTAAATCAAATCACAAACAGAATTAATTTTTAAAATTTTAAGTATTTCAAATGGTAATTAATTTTCAAATCGCAATTAATTTTTAAAATCTTAATCATTTTAATTGTTAATTAATTTTTAAATCAGAATTAATTTTTAAAATTTTTAATTATTTTCAAATATTAATTAATTTCAAATCATAATTAATTATAAAATCTTAATTATTTTCAAAAATTAATTTCAAAATTTAATTATTATCCAAATTTAAATTTAAACTTAAATATTTTAAAATTCAAAATTTAATATTTTTAAAATCTAAATTTAAATTCAAACTTAAATATTTTAAAATTCAAATTTTAATATTTTTGAAATCCAAATTTAAAATTCAAACTTAAATATTTTTGAAATTCAATTTTTTAAAACTTAAATATTTTTTTAAAAAAATAAACTTGAGATTCAAACTTAAATATTTTTTAAATTTAAATTTTTATTTTTGAAACTCAAACTTAAATATTCTTAAATATCATAATATTTTTAATCTTAAAATAAATTTTAAAATTAACATAACTCCATCTAACATAAACTTATAAGCTGAACATGCTTAATAACATAGAATGGATGAAATGAAAAATTAGAAAAATAAATAATTATTTTTATAATTTTATATTTTACATACTTAGAATTTAGAATCATAATTATTAATCAAGGCATTAATCAAATTATTTAAGCTCACTAAACCCTATAAATTACTTCAACTTTTTAAGAGGGAAGGAAATAGGAAGTCAAATTTTTTTAAAAAAAAATAAATATTTTCAAAAATTATGTTTTCGTGTTATATTTCAAAAGAAAATTTATATTTCAAAATTAATTCCTTCTTCAAAATTCTTCAATGAAATTCTTTTTAAAAAAAAGGTTAAGGATTGAACTAAGCTTTTTTTTAAAGACATTCTTCTCAAAGCCATTTAGCAATTTTTTTTTTTTGAAAGCTATATAATTTTTGTTAAAAGAAACGTTAAGTATTATTTTCAGGAGGGGTTTAAAGGAAAAGATTAAAAAGTTAACTTTTCAAATTTAAAGTTTTATTTTTTCCAACTTATCTCTCTACTTAATAATTTTTAATATATGTCAAAAGGGAGAGAAAGGTGTTAAAAGTAAAGTAAAAAATTTTATTTTGAGAAAAAGGAATACTTAAGGGGAGTGAGTAACATTTTTATCTTGAAAAATGTTTACTTGAAAAAATGTACTTGTTTCACTATTTTGTATGTTTTTATTTAACATTTTTACTTAATTAAAAAGGGAAAGATTGTTGATACAGGGAGCACCAGACGAATGAACATATGTTTTGATAATGGCAAACGGGTTCAATATTAAGTTGTCTTGTGATCTAACAAGTATAACTGAGCTTGTAGGAAAGTCCTAAGTGTTTTAAGGCAAAAGTTCTAGTGGATTATAGGCAGGTGGAAAACCCTAGGGGAGGTAACCTTATGTCCCAAGGGTAGTAACCCTAGGTTATGGAAAGTCCTAGCTACAGTTAGGCAATGAAGTCCTGGTCCAGAGGACTAGGCGAAGTCTTGGTGGATCAAGGACTTTAGACGAAATATTAGAGTCGAAGACTCTAGATGAAAACCCGGGGGGTCGCGGACACCGGGTGGAAGTCTGGATGGGTCATGGAGTGGACGTTCAGCATAAAGACATGAAGTGGACACTAAGCAAAAGTCCATACAGTCTAGAGGACCAATCTGACAAAAGGTAAATTCTCCTGAGAGGAGTAGATGAGGGCACATTTCTCGAAGAGGGAGCAGTAGGCATCGGTCCGATCTAGAGTTTCAATGAAACTCAAAGTCAAAATCGGGCAGTCTGAAGGCTGTCAAATATTATCTTTACATGCTATTTACCTATTATTCTGACTCTGTTTTGTAGGAAATTAAACTAATATATTTACAAGATCGAATTTTTCCTTGTTCGGTGGACTGAACGTCCGGATTGGTTAACCAAACCCCCAAGCAAGAAGACTAGAGTTTCAGCAACTTGATCAGGTTTGACCAAGGGATCGGTCGACTGAACCACGAGTTCAGTCAACCGAGCAGTGGATAAGCAACAGGGCGATCAGATCAGGTTGATCTGACTAGATACGCCAACGAGGATAACGGGATCAATGCACCAAATGGTGGGATGGGTCGACCGAACGAAGATTCTATCTGAAGAGGCAGTATCTAGACGGAAAGTCGGGCATGTTCAGTCGACCGATCCAGAGGATCGGTCGATCGATCAATGTCGAATCAAGCCCTGATCTCGAGATCAATGGATTTTGATCAGGTCTAGATTGGCTATAAAAGGAGACCTCGACCAGTACTTCAGAACAACAAATCCTTTATAATCATTCTCCTGCGCACTGCTACAACAACGATCTTGCGACTCCGACAATCGAGAGCACAACCCTCTAGATCCTTAAAGTTGTCGGTATAACTTTCAATTCTAGTACCTAAAGTACAAATTTGTTGTACTCTTCTTTATAAAGAATTTTTAATACTATAGTGATTGCCCAACATAAGCGATCAACGATCGCAGATCTTGGAGTAGGAGTCATCACAGGATCCAAACCAAATAAATCTTGGGCTTGTTATCATTGTTGTCTTTTCTTTTCTATCTTTATTCCGCTGCGTTCTCCGATTGTTTTAAACGAATGTGAAAGTCACAAGCAGTATTCACCCCCCTTCTAGCGCGCATCGATCCTACACCTCTCAGTTTGCCGTGACTATAAGTGCTCGGTGAGAATCACGATTAACCATTGTATTATAGGAAACAAATAATCCAAGAAAACCTCGAAGCACTGCTGGAGGTGGGGTGAATATGTTTCAAGGAAACAGCATCCATCACAGGCCTTGGTCCACTCGTCCACTCGTCCACTCGGTCGCTTCGCCCCGCTCGGTCGCTTCGCCCGCTCGGTCGCTTCGCCCGCTCGATCGCTTCATCCGCTCAGTCGCTTCACCCGCTCGGTCGCTTTGCCCGCTCGACCTCTTCGACCGCTCGGTCACTACCCACTTGGGCTACTCTGCCTCTAGGTCAACCAACCTTCTAATGTTAGGCTGATCTGCCCAGTTTGCCCACTCGGCTGCACTACCACTCAGCCGCCTGATCAGCTGCTCTGCCCGGTCAAGTGCTCTACTCGCTGGCTGCTTCGCCCGCTCAGCTACTCTACCACTCGAGTTGCCCTGCCTCGGGTTGCCCTGCCTTCTACTGTAAGGTTGCTCAACCCGGTCAGCCCCTTCTGCAACTCGGTCGGTCGGTCGCTCATCCTGATCAGCTGCTCTGTCGCTCAAGCAAGGCAGCCCTGCCTTTCCTTGCTCGACCGATATACCCGGTCAGCTACTCTGCCAGATCAGTCACTCAAACTAATCTGCTGCACAACCGCACTACTCGTAGCTACTTTGCTCTGCTCGGTAGAGTACTCGCCCGCTCAGCCTGATCTGCCGCTCTACCCGCTCGGACAATTTTTCCGCTCGATCGATCTGCTAGCTCTTGACTTGGATGCTCTGCTCAGCCACTTTGCAATCAGCACTTGACAGAAATCAGCACCCGCTAGCAGCCATAGATTATCATCTCAGGTTATCTCGACAAATAAATTAAATTTATTTTGGTATAATTTAAATTTAGCTAATTCTTTCAAATCTCTAATAGGTTGTGCAACACTATCTCCCACTGCTAAAGCTGGCATTGCCTTGTGGGCTTTGTTTGCAGTCCTACACAAGTTGCCATTGTGCTTGCTGTTGGTGCGGGTAGCACTAACGGTCTAACTCAGGTTTTGATGAATGACAAATCAGGTTAAGTTAGTTTGTTGTTGTCTAACACTTTGATCGAGTGTGCAGGAGAAGTCCAGACAGGTCGACGGACTGACCAGATGTCTGGCGCGAAGCCCAGCTAGGTCGACAGGCTGACCGGATAGCTGGCACGAAGTCCAAGCGGGTCGACGGACTGACCGGACGCTTAGGCACGAAGTCCAGCTATGTCGATGGGCTGACCGGATAGCTGGCACGAAGTCCAGACGGGTCGACAGGCTGACCGGACGTCTGGCAGGTAAGTGAGGTAAGTCACTGGAGGGGAGTGACTGCGAGGACGCGTTCCCGAGAAGGGAACATTAGGCGTCGATCCGGCTTAGATCCATTTCGGATATCTAAGTCGAGATCGTGACTAGATTCCGGTCTCGGAAAGACGGAATCTAAGTCATACTCTTTTTGCTAATTCATACTCACTTTGCTTATCTATAAAACTGTGCTAACAATCTGTGTTGCAGGGTATATTTGCCTCGGACTAACCTTTTCTTGCAGGAGAAGGACTTTCTGGAGAAGAGGGGTCCGGGCGCCCGGAGGGGATCCGAGCGCCCGGAGGCAAGTTTTATCCAAGCTGAGTCGTCGCCACGTGGAGTTCGCTGATTAGACTTGCCACGTCGTACCAGGGCACCCGGAAGAGATCCAGGCGCCTGGAGCAGCATATAAAAGAAGCCCCAGGGGTGGAGCTTCAACATCAACTGAGAATCTACTGCTTGCTCTGCTCTACGCTCCTGCGACGCCGCGAGGCTATTCCGACAAAGCGCTTTCTTAAGTCTAATTCTTCTTCTCTTGTCGGTATTTGATTTCTGTTAATTCCTGTACTTAATTATTTTGTAATCATCATTTGAATTGATAGTGATTTCCCATCGAAAGTACTCACGGAATACGGGCCTTCGAGTAGGAGTAGTCACAGGCTCCGAACGAAGTAAAATTACTGTGTCTGTTATTTTAAATTTCGCTGCACTTAACTCTTTTCAACGTTGTTTTTCGAATCAATATTCACCCCCCTCTATCGACGTTTCACGATCCAACAAGTGGTATCAGAGCGGGTACCGCTCTGATTTGGTGCAACCACCAATCAGAGAAGGGGTGAAATATTAACTTTTATTTTTCGGCTTTCAGTTTTACGCTTAATTCCAATCTGGTATTATTACCTGTTTTGGAAAAAAAATTTCGTTGCAATTAAATCTAAATTGGTGCAACACCAATTTAGATATTCTATTATTTTTTCCGCACTGCTAATCCAAGACCAAGTCTTGGGATATTTTTTGTCGTTGTTTACTTGTGTGCAGGATGTCTCAACTAGAAGGCTTCAGCACAGTACGTCTTCCCCTATTCAACGGGGATGACTTCTCGTACTGGAAGAAAAGAATGGAGGTGTACCTAAAGATGGACTACGATTAATGGTTCAGCGTCATAAAGGCCTACCGAGCTCCAGCCGACAACTCCGGAAATCCACTAGACCTGGAACAGTGGACTCCGGACATGAGGAAAAAGGCGTCGACGGAAAACAAAGCAATCAACACGCTACACTGCGGTCTAACACGAGAAGAGCTGAACCGGGTTGGACCGCATCAGAATGCTAAAGAGTTATGGGACAAACTGATCGAGCTGCACGAAGGAACGAGCGACGCAAAGGTAACAAAAAGAGACTTACTTTTAAATAAAATATTTAATATAAAAATGCAGGAAGGGGAAACAGCAAGTCAACTGCACGTAAGGATCAAGGACATCCTCAACGGACTCCACGCGATAGGCCACCAGATGGAAAACAGAGACTTAATAAGGTACGCACTAAATGCTTTTCCACGTAATAATTTGTGGGCATCGATCGTAGATGCCTACAAAATTTCTAAAAATTTATCTAAATTAAAGTTAGACGAGCTTTTTTGTGAGTTAGAACTGCATGAACAAACAAATGCTAGAGCCGAGAAAGGTGTTGCTTTATTTGCAGGCTCCTCCAAAGAAAAGAAGAGCAAGTCTGGATCTGAAGAAGATTCCGATCAAGATTCCGAAGACGAAGAATACCTGGTGAACTTGGTAAGAAAAATGTTCACCAGGAGAAAAAGGAGCTTCAGCAAGAAGGACCTTCAAAAGATCAGTTCTCCCGCGGAACAAAAGAACGTGACTTGCTTCGGATGCAGCAAAAAGGGGCACTACAAGAACGAATGCCCAAGACTGAAGTTCGACAAACCAAAGCCGACCAAAAAGAAAGCCCTCAAAGCAACGTGAGACGACTCCTGGGACGAATCAGAGGTAGAAGAGCAGAAGCACTAGAGCCACCTCACGCTGATGGCTCGCGAAGCTGAAACGGAAGACGAATCAGGAGATGAATCGGAAGACAGGTCCGAACCCGAATCGAGCCACGAGTCCATACTCGTTTCCGAAGGCCCGGATGAGGTATATTTCAATTTAAACAAAAAAAATTTTAGAATTATTTCCTGCTTAAATAGTAAATTGGTTAAAATAGAAAATGAAAACAAATCACTCCTTGAGGAAAATCAAGACCTCAAGGAACAAATCAAAAATTCAAATCCAACTCAAGATCTAACACTTGAAGAGAATTCATTATTAAAATCAGAAATTAATAAGTTAAAAGAAATGCTAGAAAAATTCACTACAAGATCAAAAAATCTAGATTTAATCCTGAATAATCAAAAGGCGTGTTATAATAAAACCGGACTCGGATACAAGTCGAACTCAAATAAAACTTTTAAATCATTAATAACTCAATACAAATCAACTAATCAAGCTTGGGTTCTGAAAGCATGTTTGACCACGCAAGTAGGACTTAATCAATATTATATACCTAAAGAAAAAATATATTATATAAACTCGAATAAACCAAATCAAAAACCAAAATACAAACCTAAATCAAAAAATTCAAAATTTAAACATTTTAAAACTCAACAAAATATAAATTATCACCAAGTTAATTATAACTATAAAAGAAATAGACACAAACCTAAAACGAAAATTTAAATTAAAGGCCAATAATTCAAGGGGAGGCTCCAGAATAGCTGACACCTCCAAAACTAACTTACCCGACAGGGTAACCCAAATAAACTAACCCGGCAGGGTAATTAGGATTAATTAAAAAGGGACCCAGTTTAACTTGACCAACAGTACTAGTGAAGTCTTGGATGATAGTACGTTAGGGAAGCTTAGTCTATGCATGTCTAGGAAGATATGGCTTCGACCTGGTGCATTTGGCTAAGTGGAACTGACCGAATCTACCCTTTATGGATCCTAACCAGTTAGACCAAGGTTTTGTACTAAATCCAATGGATAGGACTATTTGGAAAACCTTGAAGGCATGGTTACTCTAATGATGTCCAAGTGACTCACCATAGTCCAGAAGTTTATCCAAAGAATGTCTATTTGTTAGATCCAAAGCTACACCTGAATCTAACATAAAGTTAAACCGAACCTTATAATGGAATCTAATTCATCTCACAAAATAATAGGATTCCCTGATTGATAATTTAGATCAGGTAAGATGACTAAGGACTTAAAATTAAATTAAAATTAGAGAAAATTAAATTTAAATTAAAATAACAATTAATTTCAAATTAAAGTAAAATTAAAATTATTTTAAAAATATTTTTAATAAAAAATTAGTTTAAAAAAAAAATCATTTTACAAACCTTTTAAAAATCCTTTTAAAAACTATTTTAAAAATCATTTAAAAAATCCTTTTAAAAATTATTTTTTTAAAATAAAATCCTTTTAAAAACTATTTTAAAATTATTTTAAAAATCTTTAAAAAAACTATTTTACAAATCCTTTTAAAAACTATTTTAAAAATATTTTTTTTAAAAAAAACTATTTTAAAAATCCTTTTAAAAACTATTTTAAAAATTACATTAAAAATCTTTTAAAAAAACTATTTTAAAAACAATTTTAAAAATTATTTTAAAAATATTTTTTTTAAAAAAAACTATTTTAAAAATCCTTTTAAAAAATATTTTAAAAATTATTTTCAAACTCTTTAAAAAAAACTATTTTAAAAATCCATTTAAAAACAATTTTAAAAATTATTTTTAAAATATTTTTTTTTAAAAAAAAAACTATTTTAAAAATCCTTTCAAAAAAACTATTTTAAAAAATATTTTTTTTAAAAAAAAAACCTTTTAAAAACTATTTGAAAAATCATTTTAAAAATACTTTTAAAAATTATTTTAAAAATTTATTTTAAAGATTATTTTTAAAATTATTTTTAAAATTATTTTAAAAAATATTTTAAAAATTATTTTTAAAATTATTTTAAAAATCCTTTTAAAAATTTATTTTAAAAATCCTTTTAAAAACTATTTTTGAAATTATTTTAAAAACCTTTTAAAAAAAACTATTTTAAAAATCCTTTTAAAAACTATTTTAACGATTATTTTAAATATTTAAAAAAAAACTATGTTAAAAAATATTTTAAAAATATTTTTTTTTAAAAAAAACTATTTTAAAAATCCTTTTAAAAATAATTTTAAAAACTATTTTAAAAAATATTTTAAAAATCTTTAAAAAAAACTATTTTAAAAGTCCATTTAAAAACTATTTTAAAAATAATTTTTTAAAAAAAAAATTATTTTAAAAATATTTTTTTAAAAAAAACTATTTTAAAAATACTTTTAAAAAAGATTTAAAAATTATTTTAAAAATCTTTTTTTTAAAAAAAACTACTTTAAAAATCCTTTTAAAAATTATTTTAAAAAATAATTTTAAAAATCCTTTCAAAAATTATTTTAAAAATAAATTCCATTAAAAAGCATTTTAAAAACTCTTAAAATTATTTTAAAAAACTCTTTTAAAATCATTTTTAAAAATTATTTAAAAATTCTTTTAAAATTTATTTTAAAAACTCTTTTGAAATTATTGAAAAATTCTTTTAAACATTATTTAAAAACTCTTTTAAAAATCATCTTAAAAATTATTTAAAAACTCTTTTAAAAATTATTTAAAAACTCTTTTAAATATTATTTTAATTTTTTTTAAAATTATTTTAAAACTCTTTTAAAAATTATTTTAAAACTCTTTTAAAAATCATTTTAAAAATTATTTTAAAACTTATTTTAAAAATTATTTTAAAAAAACTCTTTTAAAAATTATTTTAAAAATTATTTTAAAACTATTTAAAAATTCTTTTAAAAACCATTTTGAAAATTATTTAAAAATTACTTTTAAACTCTTTCAAAAATTAGTTTAAAAAAAAAAGTCTTTTAAAAATTAAATTTTTATAAATCATTTTGAAAAATTCTTCTTAATATTATTTTTCACTTTAATAAAATTTTGTTAACTTAAAACAAAAAATTATTCTTATTGATTATTTAAACTTTAAAAATTATTATTTAGATTTTAAACTTTTTTTTTACCTTAATCATTATTTTAATCTTAAAATTATTTTTAAACTTAATTTAACCTAACTAAAATTAAAACTTAAATTAAAACTTAATATTGAAATTACAATTAAAATTTAAAAATTTAACTTAAATTTAAACTTAAAACTTAAAACTAAATTAATCACTGATATTAATTTAAATCTAAAATCAAAACTGAATTGAACGTATGTTAGTTTCCATTAAATAATTATAAAAATCATTTTAAAATCCTTTTAAACGCTGTTTTAGAAATCCTGTTAGAAATCCCTTAAAAATAATAATAATAATTGATCCGACAGTAAAGAGGGGGCCCCCCTTAGCAGAGTCAACGTCATGTGGAGGTTAAAGGTAAAAGGTCAACCAGAGGCTTGGCCGAGCGGATAAAGGTTGTGACGACTGGCCGAATGTTCCGAGCGGAAGCAAAGACACCCCGGCGGGAAGTCGGGGTTCCGATGCTCATGATTGAACAGAGTCGTATGGCCGAGCGGGTAGCCCGCTCGGCCGAAGACATAAAGTAGCTACACTGCGAATAGTCTACAGAGCACACGACCGGGAATCCCCCCGAGCGGACCAGCACGTACGACCGGCCGGACGTGAGGGAACTGCCAACCGGCCGGATGCTCGGCATAGGGTAAGAAGAGAAAAGGACAAGGGAACATCTTCTGACAGCGGGTATGTTCGACGATCAGGCCATACGCAGGATCTTATGACAGAGGGTTCCGCTGTCCCATCAGATATGTGCTCGGACTGTAGCAGTATGGTGTTAGGTAAACTTTTTTGACAAGCCCATACTGGGGTATGGGCTGAGGACACGTATTCGCCTCGGTATGTGTGCTTGAGCCCCTTCGCAACTCTATATAAGGAGCCTCACACTTCGTCGAAGGTACGCATTCTCGGAGATTGGGAGCCACTTCTTTGTTGTCCACTTGCCTGACTTGAGCATCGGAGGGTCGTCGCCGGGAACCCCTTCCCGACCCAACTTCTTTGCAGGTTCGACGAAGGTCCGTACGACCGGTCGTAGAGCCACGTCAGCAGTTCGGAGAACGCCACGTGCCCAGCGTCCGTTGATTCAGTGTTCGGACAGGATCAATTTGGCGCCGTCTGTGGGAACGCTCCTGTATCCGATCAGAAGCAATGGACGAAGCTGGACGACCGCACTCGATGATGCTCTCCACAGAAGAGCTCGACGCTCTGATCGAGACAAGAGCAGCTAAGCTTGTGGAACAACAGAGACAGAAGTCGCAAGCCGAGCGGATTGAGCAGCAGGCGACATCAGTATCAGGGGGCCGAGCGGAAGCACCTCAGGCCACGGTTCCATTTCATCGAGCCCTATTCCGCACGCCTCCGGAAGCCGCAGCAGTTAATCGTGATCGAAGATCTTCATCAGACGAAGTGCCAATACGAGACAACAGAAAAGGCAAGGCCCCCTGAGTGGACGCTTCTCCCGAGCGGATCAATCGGCAATTCTCAGAGGTCATTTTACGAGACCCTCTACCAAAGCACTATGTGCCCCCGGTGATCGGTGAATACAACGGAACCACCGACCCGGACGATCATTTGGGTAAGTTCGACAACACAGCTACCCTTCATCAATACACAGATGGAGTGAAGTGTCGGGTTTTCCTTACCACCCTCTTGGGATCGGCTCAACGGTGGTTTCGGAGGTTGCCGGACGGATCCATCACAAGTTTCAAAGACTTCCGCACAGCCTTCCTCCACCACTTTGCAAGCAGTCGGCGTTATCAGAAGACAAGTGTCAGCCTGTTCGCCATCAAGCAAGAGCCCAGAGAGCCGCTCAGAGCGTACATCCAACGGTTCAACCGAGTGGCCATGGATATTCCAACGGCCACCTCAGAAACGATGATGAACGCGTTCATGCAAGGCCTCGTGGACGGTGACTTCTTCCGATCGCTCATTCGGAAGCCGCCCCGAGACTACGATTATATGTTGCACCGGGCCAACGAATACATCAATGTGGAGGAAGCCCAGGCGGCCCGAAGAAAAGAAGTTTCAACTAAGCGGTCAACCCCTGCCGAGCGGAATCCTCAAACTGCTCATCAGCCGCCCAGAGGACCGCGAGCTGAAGCAGCCCGCCCACCGCAGCAGACAAGATCCCACACCATTCAAGAAGTATTTGCCGAGCGACCCAAACCAAAAAAGAAGGTATGGACCCCAATGTTTTGCTCATTCCATCGGACGGACACGCACAACACAAGAGATTGCCGGAGCCTTCCTCTGATCGCCCACCCCGTTCCCCGGAGTGGCGGTCGTCGATCGCCATCATCCGACAGGCGACAGAGACCTCGTGAAGCCGATCGGACGATATCTGACAGGCGACAAAGACAAACTCCCGAGCAGCATCATACTCCGAGGCGTGAGAATCCCCGAATGTCTAGGGAGCGGCCCAGACCGTCCGCTCGGGAAGAAGAAAATAGAAACAACACTTCCCGAGGCGAAATCAACATTATAGCTCGCGGGCCGACCGGAGATGACTCTAACCGAGCAAGGAAGGCAAGCGTCAGGCAGCTCCAGATCCATGCGGTCGGCTGCAGTCAGGAATGGGCAAGCGGACCCGAAATCAGCTTCGGGCCCAGGGACTTGGAGGGAGTTGAAGTGCCTCATGACGACGCCCTTCTCATCAAAGCGGTAATAGTCAATTACACTACTCACCGCGTTTTCATTGATACAGGAAGCTCGGTCAATATTATATTCAAAAAGGCCTTCGACCAATTGCAAATTGATCGAGCCGAGCTGCTGCCCATGACGACCCCCCTCTACGGTTTACGAGCAATGAAGTTCTGCCGGTCGGACAGGTCCGACTGGCTATTTCGCTGGGAGAGGAGCCGCTAAGAAGGACGCGTACTGCCAACTTCGTCGTGGTTGACTCTCCTTCAGCATACAATGTTATTTTGGGGCGACCGGCGCTCAGCGAGTTTCGAGCGGTCGTCTCTACTTTTCACCAGAAAATCAAGTTCCCCGTTGAAGATAAAGTGGGAGAAGTACGAGGAGACCAACTGGCGGCTCGACGATGCTACGTCGAGATGGTCCGAGCTGAAGCTAGTTCCGCTCGGAAGACGCCACAGATCGAGGTGAACGCTATAACCGAAAAATCACCCTCTTTGGTTTATGAAGAAAAAGAGAAAGTGCATATTCACCCGACCCGATCGGATGCCACCACGTTCATTGCGGCCGATCTGGAGGCAAGCCAGAAAGAGGAAGTGATCAAATGTCTCCGGAGAAACTGTGATGTTTTCGTTTGGTCAACACATGAGCTGCCCAGAATTTCACCGAGTATAGCGCAGCACGAGCTCCACGTCCGACCGGACGCTCGGCCGGTGAAGCAAAGGAAGAGGGACTTTAGCGCCGGACAAAATGCCATCATCCGAGCAGACGTCGAGAGGCTCCTGGAGGCCGGCCACATACGCGAGATTCAGTTCCTGAGCTGGCTGGCGAACGTGGTACTAGTCTCAAAGCCGGGCAACAAGTGGAGAGTGTGCATCGATTTCCGGGATCTCAACAAAGCTTGCCCGAAGGATTTTTATCCTCTGCCCCGGATCGATCAACGGGTGGACTCCACAGCCGGCTGCGAGTTGATATGCATGCTCGACACTTATCAGGGCTACCATCAAGTGTCGCTCGCCCGAGAGGATCAAGAGAACGTCAGCTTCGTTACAGCCGACGGCACTTACTGCTACAATGTGATGCCGTTCTGACTGAAGAACGCGGGAGCAACTTACCAGCGCTTGATGAACAAAGTATTCAAGGAGCAGATCGGGCGAAATCTGCAAGTATACGTGGACGATATTCTCATCAAGTCCGTCCGAGCGGTCGATCTCTTGAAAGACATGGAGGAGACTTTCCAAACGCTGCAGAAATATGGAGTTAAGCAAAACCCTCAGAAGTGCCTGTTCGGAGCAAAAGGCGAGCGTTTCTTGGGCTACATAGTGACCGAGCGGGGCATCGAGGCAAATCCCAGCAAGGTGAAAGCATTACAAGATATGCCGCCTCCAAGAAATCTGAGGGAAGTACAGCGCTTGACCGGTTGGATAACAGCATTGTCCAGATTCATCTCGAAGACGGCCGATCGGAGTCTCCCGTTTTTCAAAATCTTGCGCAAGGCTACCAAGTTCCATTGGGATGAAGAATGCGATCGGGCATTCGAAGAGCTGAAGACGTACTTGAACTCTCTGCCTGTGCTAGCGAAGCCAGCTGTGGGTGAGCCGCTCTGTATTTACTTATTTTCGACCGAGCAAGCAGTAGGCTCAGCATTAGTGAGGGCGAGCGGAGAAGAACCCGTGTATTTCTTAAGTCATATTTTAAAGGACGCAGAATCTCGCTACACCGGGCTCGAGAAGCTGGCTTTTTCTTTGGTCCTCGCCGCTCGGCGCCTCCGTCCCTATTTCTTGGCCCATACTATCATCGTCCGGACGAATAGCCCATTGGGAAGAGTGCTGTTAAATCCAGAAGCGTCCGGACGACTCATCAAATGGACAACGAAGTTGAGCGAATTCGACATTCAGTATCAACCCCGTTCGGCGATAAAGGCGCAGTCCTCGGCAGATTTTGTCACAGAAGTGCAAAAGCCAGAGCCCGAAGCTATGTGGAAAATATTTGTGGATGGGTCATCCACTCGGCTCGGGAGCGGAATTGGCATGTTATTACTCTCTCCACAAGAAGAACGGATGCATCTATCCGTCCGGCTGGATTACAGAGCCACAAATAATGAGGCAGAGTATGAGGCCCTTATAGCCGGCTTACAGGCCGCCCGGCATGTTGGGGCTGGTCGGGTGACGCTCCATTCAGATTCTCAGCTGGCCGCTCAGCAGCTCTCTGGCACTTTTGAGATTAACAACGCTCGGCTCAAACTCTACGCTGAAGCCTTTGAAAAGCTCAAGGCTAACTTCAGAGAAGTCATTATCCAGAAGATACCTCGAGCGGAAAACCAGGCAGCAGATGAGTTAGCCAAACTTGCAAGTTCAATATCACCGGTCGTCATCCAGCAGCCAATTGAACAAGTATCTTTGGTGGCGCATGTCGACCGGATGGAAGGCCTCGCATTTCCGAGCGATTGGAGGACAGCCATCATAGAGTTTCTGCGCTTGGGTGCTACACCGTCCGATCGGGATGAAGCCCAGCTACTGAGGAGGAGAGTCGGCCGGTTCACACTCATTGGAGATCAACTCTACAAGAAGGCTTTTCCCACCCGCTTTTGAAATGTGTGAGCTCGGAAGACGCGGCGTACATCCTCCAAGAAGTGCATCAAGGATCGTGCGAAGGGCATCCGGGCGGACGATCGCTGGCTAAGAAGATCCTGCTGGCCGGATACTTTTGGCCAACCCTGCAAGCAGACGCCGCTCGGACCGTCGCGACGTGCCTTTCCTGCCAGAAGTATCACAACTTCTCCCACCAACCGGCGGAGGAAATGAAAGCAAATACCGTGTCCTGTCCGTTCGACCAATGGGGAATGAATATTGTAGGTCCATTTCCTATGGCGACCGGGCAGCGGAAGTTTCTACTAGTGGCGGTCGACTATTTTTCCAAATGGGTGGAGGCCGAACCGCTAGCCAAGATCACCGAGCAGATGGTCAAGAAGTTTATCTGGCAGCATATAATTTGTTGGTTCGGCATCCCTCGCCGGCTCGTATCTGATAACGGACGACAGTTCGTAGGGAAGCAGCTCGAAGAATGGTACGAAAGTTATGGCATCGAGCAACATTTTACTTCCGTGGCATATCCCCAGAGCAACGGCCAAGCGGAAGTAGCCAATCGGGAGATTCTTCGCATTCTTCGGGCTTGGCTCGACCACATGGGAGGAAGCTGGGTGGACGAGCTGCCAGGCGTCTTATGGGCTATCCGCATGACCCCAAAGGAAGGAACGGGCGTCACGCCATTCCATGTGGTGTATGGCGGCGAAGCGGTGATCCTGGTTGAAGTTGGTGTCGAGTCCGTCCGGATCCAGAATTATGATGATGATAACGCCGAGCGGAGGAACATGGAGCTGGATTTGGTCGACGAGGAGCGAGCCAAGGCGTCCGTCCGGCTGATGGTATACCGGCAAAGAATGAAGCAGAACTACAACCGGCGCGTGATCCCCAGAGCATTCCAAGTTGGCGACCTAGTCTGGAAGAAAGTAAAGTCGGTCGGGGATGTGGGAAAGCTGGAGGCTCCTTGGGTGGGCCCCTTGAGAGTCATCGAAAAGCTCCGCTCGGGTGCTTATTATTTGGAGGATGAAGACGGACGGCGACTAGATCAACCATGGAACGCGAATCATCTCCAGCCGTACTGAGCTGGGTGAGAGGTGCGTTGATGTAATTTTACATATGTTGTGGTTGCCTCTGTCCTTGTAATGCAGGAAGCAAAATGATAAAGGATGGCAAATAGCTTCGCCGAACGGCAGTGTTAAAATTAGCCTTAAAGGCCGTCGAGCTCCGACGTTAAAAATCGAGAGTCGAACCGGCGACTATAAACCCTCCGAGCAGAAGATCGTCGAGCTCCGACGTTAAAAATCGAGAGTCGAGCCTGCGACTATAAACCCTCCGAGCGGAAGACCGTCGAGCTCCGACGTTAAAAATCGAGAGTCGAGCCGACGACTATAAACCCTTCGAGCGGAAGACCGTCGAGCTCTGACGTTAAAAATCGAGAGTCGAGCCGGCGACTATAAACCCTCCGAGCGGAAGACCGTCGAGCTCCGACGTTAAAAATTGAGAGTCGAGCCGGCGACTATAAACCCTCCGAGCGGAAGACCGTCGAGCTCCGACGTTAAAAATCGAGAGACGAACTGGCGTCTATAAACCCTCTGGCCGGAAGACCGTCGAGCTCCGACGTTAAAAATCAAGAGTCGAGCCGGCGACTATAAACCCTCCGGCCGGAAGACGGTCGAGCTCTGACGTTAAAAATCGAGAGACAAACCGGCATCTATAAACCCTCCGGCCGGAAGACCGTCAAGCTCCGACATTAAAAATCGAGTCGCGCCGACGACTATAAACCCTCCGGCCTGAAGAAGACAATAAATGGGTTGACTTCAAAGTCATTTGGTCAATCGCCCGAGTAACGAAAATCACATTTGTTGAACTGGCTATACTCAGCCGAGCGGATTAGCTGCACAAAATACTTGGCGAAAAATCCTCTTCGAACAAAAGAGGTGTGATTAGAGCCAAGCGGTACAACCCTCATTGAGTAGCAAAAGAGAGCGAATAAAAGGACAGCATTAAATAAATTAAGACCGGGCGCCCGAATTACAAAAAGGGGATAGTTTTAAGCCGAGCGGCAGGATTACATATAGACTCCTATTCTAAATAATCATAAAGAGTCGTCGGGATGTTGTTGAGAAGGGTCGCCTGGTCCTTAACCGAGATGACGGTGGATTCGGGAAGTTGCCCTTTGGACTTCAAATATTCTGTCGTCGCATTCATGGCAAGTTCAAAGGCCATGTACATCCGCTCGCAAACCTTCTCCGAAAATTCGGCCGAACGGATGTAATTTTGTTCAGGGCGGCGACCCGGCTTGGCTCGGCCTCTTGATATTCTTTAAGGGCCGCTCGGGAAGCGTCGGCTGCTGTCTGGTGTTCTTGTAAAGCAGCCTCGAGCTTCGCCACCTCATCCGTTCGGGCAACCTTCTCATTGGCCAGTTGCTCCATCAGATCTTTAACTTTCTGCTCCAAGCCCCGAGCTTCGACATTCTTTTTCTCCAGATCGGAGATAGCCGTGTTCTTCCGCTCGGTCGCCAGGCTTATCTTGTGATCTAGTGATTTATTCACGCGATCAAGTTCGGTCAGAGTGTGAGCCTGGTCGGCCGTCTTCTTCCGCTCGGCCTCCAGTAAATCCTGAGCCTTCTTAAGCTCTTTCTGCAGCTCAGAGTAAGAGGGGCCTTGGGAGCCGGGCAGACCGCCTGCAGCCTTCAGTATTCTTAATTCTTCGTCCACCATCGCCAGGCGGTTGGAGACAGCTATCTCCTTCACCCATCGCTAACAAGAAAAGAAAAAAGAAGTCGTTAGTGGCCGATCGGAAAGAATGCATAAAAAACTTCGTTTTCTAACTTACCCCCGTGGCCTCTTGCATGTGGCTGTTGGCCAAATTGCGGAGGGGAATCAGAGCAATGCGGGCCCGAGCATCAGCCCACATTTCAGCTAAGGGCCCCTTCAGGGTGATCGTGTGCTCAGGCGCTGATGGTCGATCGGCCTCGGGTAAAATCTCCTCGGTAGGGAGATGCAGGGTGACCCTAACAGTGCGGACGTGATCGGGGGTCGTCCGAGCGGAGGAAGGAAGAGGATCGGAGGCCGGCGCCAAAAATTGGAATAAAATTGTTGAACGCTGGACTCGACGGGAAGCGGGCGGAAGGACGCTGACTTGAACGGCCTCAAGAGGGTCTGCCGGCGCGTCCAATTGAGATGGGGCCCGGTCGGACGAAATAGCCTCGACCTCTAGAGCCTCGCCGCGAGCGGTTGCAGTGACCCGCTCGGATGGCTGGACCGCGGACGTAGCCGATCGAAGGGGAGTCTCCACTCGGCGCTTCTTTTGTCGAGGGTGCTTTTCCTCCCGAGCGGAGCCTTCCTCTTTGACAGTTGGTCCTCCACTGGGGGTGGCTCCTCTTGCCACATTTTGATGAGAGGCCTGAGCGGTCGACTCTTCATGAGTCCCGCTCTCCCCTTCATGCGAGCCGACCGGCTCGATGCCGAGTGTCTCCATCTCTTTGGCAATCGCGGCCTCGAGCGCCGCCGCCTTCCTCTTCAAGATGCCAGTCATAACCGACTCCATGACAATGTTCGCTGCAAAGGAAAAAAGAAGAAAATCAGTTAGCAATCAAGGCAAATGTACAAGTAAGATTCTTACCGAAGCCGCTCGGGAGGGGGGTTCTGATCGGACTCAGGCCGAATATGTACATAACCCCTTCTGGAAGGAACTTGTTGATGTCAAACCGCAGACCGGCAAGCATGTTGGTGGCGTGAAGATAATCCGGCCGGGTCTTGAATCTTTTGAGTTCTGGGGAGAGAGGATTTCCGACCTGCCATTGGGTTCGGAAGGGAGTCTGCTCGGAAAGGCGAATATAAAAGTAGAATTCTTTCCAATGCTTATTGGGAGAAGGAAGTTTATTGAAGAAAACTAAGACGGGCCGAGCCTAGAACATGTAAGTGTCCGGCTCGGACTGTTTAGGGTAATAGAAATAATAGAAGACCTCCGGTCGGAGGGGAATGTTATGGATCTTGAATAAGACGACAACGCCGCATAGGAGGCAGAAGGTATTGGGGACTACGCTTCCGAGCGGAATGTCGAAAAAGTTGCAAACTTCTACAAAGAAGGGATGGATTGGAAATCGCAGACCGGCTGTAAACTGGTCGTGGAAAACACAAAAAGATCCGCGCGGCGGTTTGTGTGGCCGAGCGGAATCTGTGGGTAGGATGATTTCAAGGTCGGAGGGGATGTCAAAACTATTAATCAGAACATTGGCGTCGCGCCGATCGAAGCGCGAATCCATGGTAGTGTACCATGGCCCGAGGGTTTGGTCTTCGGGTTGAGAGGAATGGGCCATTGTTCGAGCGGACGAAACCAAAAAAGACGAAAGAGGATAAAAGGAAGAAGATGGCAGTGAAACAGTACCCCGAGGATGAAAACTTGGGAAAGAAATGCAAAGAAGCACGAACCACAAGAAACAAAGATAGAGCAGAGGAAGAGCCTTACAGAGAACAAGGAGGATCGAAGAAAGAGCACCGGAGATCACCAAAACCAGAAGAGCGAGATCGCCGGAAAGTTGGAACGCGAGAAGAAGCGGTGAGCATGCGACAGCAGAAGTGAGGCGAAGGAAAGAAGAGAAGGCTTTATAGGGTGGAGCCCGAGCGGCCTCCACCGTCGGATCCAGGTCGCGAGAACCGGAGCACGCATCGCACCATTCATTTCGAACCGCCTCGATCCCGTCAGAATACCACGCCGCCGCCGTACAATAACGGCAGCATCGCCACGTGGCATTCAGCCACTGGAACGCATTTAATGAGCGTGTGCTCGACCTTAATGATGGAGATTGGCGGAAACTTCGAAGAGATGCTGAGGAATGTTGGCGTTGACTGGCGTTTTAGCTGCCCCCTTGTTTCCGAGCGGATGGTAGTTGCCAGACGCTTCTCGGCTCAACTGATGGTCCAGTCAGTCGGACTAATCTCCTCCTTCGATTAGACTTGAAGGGAGGCAAGTGATCCGGCAGTAAAGAGGGGGCCCCCCCTTAGCAGAGTCAACGCCACGTGGAGGTTGAAAGGTAAAAGGTCAACCAGAGGCTTGGCCTAGCGGATAAAGGATGTGGCGACTGGCCGAATGTTCCGAGCGGAAGCAAAGACACCCCGGCGGGAAGTCGGGGTTCCGATGCTCATGATTGAACAGAGTCGTATGGCCGAGCGGGTAGCCCGCTCGGCCGAAGACATAAAGTAGATACACTGCGAACAGTCTACAGAGCACACGACCGGAAATCCCCCCGAGCGAACCAGCACGTACGACCGACCGGACGTGAGGGAACTGCCGACCGGCCGGATGCTCGGCATAGGGTAAGAAGAGAAAAGGACAAGGGTACATCTTCTGTCAGCGGGTATGTTCGACGATCAGGCCATACGCAGGATCTTATGACAGAGGGTTCCGCTGTCCCATCAGAGATGTGCTCGGACTGTAGCAGTATGGTGTCAGGTAAGCTTTTCTGACAAGCCCATACTGGGGTATGGGCTGAGGACACGTATTCGCCTCGGTATGTGTGCTTGAGCCCCTTCGCAGCTCTATATAAGGAGCCTCACACTTCGCCGGAGGTACGCATTCTCGGAGATTGGGAGCCACTTCTTTGTTGTCCACTTGCCTGACTTGAGTGTCGAACGGTCGTCGACGGGAATTCCTTCCCGGCCCGACTTCTTTACAGGTTCGCCGGAGGTCCGTACGACCGGTCGTAGAGCCACGTCAGCAGTTCGGAGAGCGCCACGTGCCCAGCGTCCGTTGATTCAGTGTTCGGACAGGATCAATAATAATTCTTTTAAATTCATTTAAAACTTAGACACCTAACTTAAAAACTTAAATTCCGTTAACTTTAACTTTAAACTTAATTATGTAATTAATAAGTAGAACTTAACTGTTTAAGTTTAACTTCATTTGAGAACTAAAATTAACTTGAATTAAACCTTACTTAACTGTGTCTAATAATTTTAACTTCATGCTAACTTCAAACTAAATTAATCCCACTTAAAAGGAAGTAAATAAAAAAAAATTATAACTAACACTTTCATTGACCAACTCAATCAATTAATATGAAATTTAAATTATTTTATTAAGTATTAAATTATTAAATCAAGTAAAAATTAATCAATAAATTATTGATAATGTCCAACTGTTTTTGATTTAATAAAGTTTATCTTATTAAACCTTAAAATGAAGCTTAAGCGCCTGAATCTAATATTAATTATTGATTAATCAAACTCAAATAAACAATTATATCAAGGATACAGAGATAAATATGTAAATAATATAAGTGTTACCAAATCCCCTAGAACACTTAGGTAGACAAATGTGTTAGGGCTAACACACTCAAACCTTAGCATTATATTAAGGGGGAGTAATAAATAAGGAGGATTAATAAATTAAAGGAGTATCAAATTCAGGGGGAGGTTTATTTTTTAATTATCTCCCTAAGTGTTATTTTTTAATCTTCTCTTTAAAATCTCTCTAGAAAATTCTACCTCAATTTTTTTTTTTAAAAAAAAATTTACTTTAAATATTTTTATCAAATATTTTCAAAATTTTATGTCAGGTTCAGGGGGAGGAATTAATTAAAATTTTTCCTTTATTTAAATTATTTTAAAATTTGTGTTTGAAAAATATTTTCTTAAAAATTTCTTAAACCTATTTTTGAAAACTAACTCTTATAAAACTAAGTTGTTTTTAAGAATTGGGTTTTACTTTTTATTAAAAATTGATTTTAAAAACTAGATTTAACTTAGTTTTGAAAATTGAATTTAAAAATCTAGTTCTTAAAATTTGATTTTACTTAATTTTGACAATTTGATTTGAAAGTTAAATTTTACAAAAATTAGTTTTAAAAATTGCTTTATTGTTGAAAATTGTGGAAATTAGATTTTTCAAAACTTAAGTTTACAAACTAAGCTTCTCAAAATCATTTTCCTTAATTTTGAAAATTGAATCTTTTACAAACTTAGTGTTGAAAAATAAATTTCAATCAGTTTTGAAAAATAGATTTTTCAAACTTAGTTTTGGAATTTTGATTTTGAAAACTTGAATTTTTAACTTTGACCTTAAACACTATACTTGAAAAATTAGCTATCTTTCAAAATTACAAAGTTATAAATCAGCTATCTTTCAAGACTTAGTTTTTTTTCAAAGATTTAAGAAATAAAAGTAAAATAATCTATGTTTTAAACTCCCCCAGATTAACTTGACATTATTTCTTACTTTGTCTGAGGTCTGTATTTATGCTTACTTAATCCATGCTTACTTTTGATGAATGCCAAAGGGGGAGGGTTAGGTAGTTAAGTTAGCTAAACCAATTTGAAAACACAAAACTTAACTTAAAAACCATTTACTCGTTTTTACTTACTTTTTCTTACATCTGTTTCACTAACTTAACCAGGTTGTCATGCCATCAAAAAGGGGAAATTGTTGGTGCGGGTAGCACTAACGGTCTAACTCAGATTTTGATGAATGACAAATCAGATTAAGTTAGTTTGTTGTTGTCTAACACTTTGATCGAGTGTGCAGGAGAAGTCCAGACAGGTCGACGGACTGACCAGATGTCTGGCACGAAGCCCAGCTAGGTCGACGGGCTGACCGGATAGCTGGCACGAAGTCCAAGCGGGTCGACGGACTGACCGGACGCTTAGGCACGAAGTCCAGCTAGGTCGACGGGCTGATCGGATAGCTGGCACGAAGTCCAGACGGGTCGACGGGCTGACCGGACATCTGGCAGGTAAGTGAGGTAAGTCACTGGAGGGGAGTGATTGCGAGGACGCGTTCCCGGAAAGGGAACATTAGGCGTCGATCCGGCTTAGATCCATTTCGGATATCTAAGTCGAGATCGTAATTAGATTCCGGTCTCGGAAAGACGGAATCTAAGTCATACTCTTTTTGCTAACTCATACTCACTTTGCTTATCTATAAAACTGTGCTAACAATCTGTGTTGCAGGGCATATTTGCCTCGGACTAACCTTTTCTTGCAGGAGAAGGACTTTCTGGAGAAGAGGGGTCCGAGCGCCCGGAGGGGATCCGGACGCCCGGAGGTCCGGGCGCCTGGAAGGGATCCGGGTGCCCAGAGGCAAGTTTTATCCAAGCCGAGTCGTCGCCACGTGGAGTTCGTTGATTAGACTTGCCACGTCGCACCAAGGCGCCCGGAAGGGATCCAGGCGCCCGGAGCAGCATATAAAAGAAGCCCCAGGGGTGGAGCTTCAACATCAACTGAGAAACTACTGCTTGCTCTGCTGCTCTACGCTCCTGCGACGCCGCGAGGCTATTCCGACAAAGCGCTTTCTTAAGTCTAATTCTTCTTCTCTTGTCGGTATTTGATTTCTGTCAATTCCTGTACTTAATTATTTTGTAATCATCATTCGAATTGATAGTGATTGCCCATCGAAAGTACTCACGGAGTACGGGCCTTCGAGTAGGAGTCGTCACAGGCTCCGAACGAAGTAAAATTACTGTGTCTGTTATTTTAAATTCCGCTGCGCTTAACTCTTTTCAACGTTGTTTTTCGAATCGATATTCCCCCCCCCCCCCCTCCCTCTATCGACATTTCACGATCCAACACTTGCCTGGTTGGAAAAGAAGAGAGAACATCAAATGGTTGAGCCTTGTTGGACATACGAATTAATTAAGTAGGAATCACTCTGAAAACTTATCGAACTTAATTTTATAATTAGCATATATATAAATGATTCTACTCATTGATGATAATTACTGTTGTTTCTTTTTCTTATATTTTTGGGTTTATGATTTAGGAATGTGCCTAGTCGACTATTATTTTCTTTATCTCCTCTCTAACAGCAACATAATTAGATTGCAGATACAATTGAGAACTATGATACATAATTATTTGATTTTGTAAAACTACTTTATAATTCATCACAATTCTTGTTTGCTGAGTTTTCACAAATTAAGCTCATGTCCAACAGTAGTTCTATATAGTTGAGGTGTTCAATAACAACTTGCTTGAAATCCTTGCATCACAACTCAAACCTTTCTTCATTGCTTAGGTTGCTTGATCCACTGCCCTACTTGCTCAAATGTTTTCCTAGTTGCTTCATTTATATTGTTGATTTTTTATTGAAATTCTTTCATTGTGAGCAAACCTTGATTTTTGTTGTTACACATCAAATTTCTTACTCATTAGCCGATAGAATATCGATAAAGATGATTTTCCATTTTTAATATAAATAATAATTGTGCATTACAAATGTTTAGTAATATATAAAATTTGAAACAAACTGAAATAATAATGGAAGACTATACTTAGTTACATGAACTAATGCCTATATTATACAATGAAATTGATAAATAGCTTAGGTTAGTCATTTCTCATTTAAGATGTAAATATGGGTATCATCAAAGTATGCATTCGAAAATTGTACCATTTTTCTTGATCTAGCTATATAATTTATTCAACACTGTCTTAGGATCACTCCTTTGAATTTTTTTTATATGATAAATCTAGTTAATTTCATTGTGATTCAGGTACCTATGATTCGACCTTCAACTATAATAAATTTATAGAAATTTTTCTTCTAAATAAGACGTGTAATAAAAAGATATTGAGTTTTTTTTTATCGTCCATCATGAATACTTCTTAATTTATTTTGATAATCAATGAAAAAAAATTTATAGGACGAAATCAATCACTCAAAACTAGCCCTTTGAATTTTTTTATGAATCATTGCATGCTCGTGTGCCTACATATCTATTGATCCACGCCATTGATAGTATCCATGCTGCCAACATCTGATTATAAAATAAAAATATATCATAGAATTTTGGTTCACGTTTAATTAAACCTTTAATTAAGCACATAGTTACAAGAAAATCTATAGCTAGATGCCTGTATTCTGGTCCTCAGGGCATGGTGCTACAATACGATATTCACGTTGTCATTTAATCATCTGTGATTCGATCTCCAGTTATAGTGTATTTATAAAAATTTTCCTTCAAATGGGGAGCGTAATCAAAGGATGTTGGACGTCTGGGTTGACCGTCGCATGTGTTTCCTGATTTATTCTGATAGCCAATGAAAAAATTTTAAAGGATCAAATCGGTCATTAGGGATAGTCACGAAGATTGACTGAGATTACCAATTTTTTTTAGATACCTGTATCCTGGTGCAAAAGCTACAACGTGAATACATAGGGCAGCTAGGTTTTTCTAGCCAAACCATTGCCCACGTTGACTGACCAACTTGACTCAATTGGTGACCAACATGGCCTATACGCCAATTGTTGGATTGTATTAACAAGTTTGATGTGAAAAGGCGTAAAATACCACTTATTAATTGTATTCTAGCCCTTTTGCCTTTATTGCCACTTGCTTCTTGAGCTGGTCGATTTACTTGAACTGCTGCACAAGGTGTCAAACCGTTTGGATTCAATTGCCTGAATTGCTACCCAAGGTGCCTAAATGGCAAATTGAAATATACTAATTCTGCTTAGTAGGCTTGTTGAAAAATTATATTTAGATTATGAATTATTATGTGAAGCCTACCCTATTAGTATTTTAAACAAATGATGGTGCCTCGTCCCTTTAGATGTTCTGATTGCCAATTAATAATTCACTTTAACATTATCCACAATTTAAAATCTCGTGTTGTATCGCTCGATACGAGTAAAACATTCTGACTGATATTAGCATACCCCAAGGCCATACGATCACCGTAGAGATGTCGTCCAAATCCCTCAACCATTGCAAAGGAGTCGTGTGGGCCCATGGTTGCTGACGGCGCTGAGGAGAAGGAGTCACGGGCGAGAAGGTGAAACTTAACTTTTAATTAAATAACTCAGTTTAATGAGCTCAATCAACTCCTAACTATAATAAAGATAATTTAAATAAGTTAAGTAAATTATAATAAAATTATTCCATTATATATATATACAAGATTGATATGCTACGCGCCTGCACTGTGCGCGACTTGCCTCCTGAACCTCCTGATCGGTCTCTGGACCGATCAGGGAACCTCCTGATCGGTCCAGAGACCGATCAGGGAACCGATTATTTTCTGATCGGTCTACAGACCGATCAGGAGGTTCCCTGATCGGACTGGTGACTGATCAGGAAGGCAAGTCGCGCACTTTGTAGGCGCGCGGCATATCAATCCTCTATATATATATATATATATATATATATATATATAACTCCTAACTATAATAAAGATAATTTAAATAAGTTAAGTAAACTATAATAAAATTATCCCATTATATATATATATATATATATATATATATATATATATAACTGTATCATTCTGGATAAGTAGCGAAATCTTGACACGGATCAAAATTTGAAACTAGGAGACTATCACATGATTTTCATAAGTGGCACTAGATGGCCACCTTTAAATAGATCATCTTTTGTGTTGAATATGTCCCCTCGAATGGGTCTAGTGGCTAGCACATGAGATGTTGCCACCAATGAAGTCTGGGGTTCGAATCTCTGCAAAGCCGAGGTAAGTCCGTGATTTACCTCCTCCGTGTTGACCCTGAAACGGATTGACCGGGGGGAGGGGCGCTGGGGAAATGCCACCAATCTTTTGTGTTGAATATTGCTAATGGTTTAAGCTCACTAAATGTTCACTGACTTACGAAAATTAAGAAATAGGCATCTGATGGACGTCATAACAAAATGTTTGAGCTTGTAGTCATATTAATGGATTATGTAGCTGCCCACTTGCTACAATCACATGGTAGACTCTCGACGAAGATAATAGCTAATTATTCAAGCCAAGTGTAGTTTTCCCAATCATTGATCAATTAGGTAGTTCATTTTCTTGTAAATTAGTAGACAAAGTGACTAGTGTAACTTATTGTTTACGTTTAAGAAAATGATGCCACCAACGTATGAGAATTTCCAAAATGCTGTAAATTTTGTTTGCTCTAATTTATAGTTTAATAAGTTATCTAAGCCCCTTTTTCATAATTATGTGGCAAAACATTAAGTGAAGGTAATAGCTGTAGCTCATCATTTTGGTTTAGTAAAATAATTTGAGTACTTTTTAGAGAAAGTATTACAAAGCTGGATTTTTTGGTTTCTCTTCACATGCAGCTTAAGCAATTCTGAATTTGTGCTTCATAGAAATCTTGAAGGAGCTCCACTCCACAAGGTTAGCTTCAATTATGAACCAATCCTTCAAGACAATACATTTTTCATATTTGCTTGTCGGTTGAGTCTGCACCACTTGCAGTATGAGGATGCACTGAGATAGAATGTACCTATTTTCTGGTGTTGCAGGTTGGTATTCCTGGATTATTTGCATGTGGCCTTGTCTCTCTTTTGTTGCTAAAGCTGCCATTGCCTTGTGGGTTGTGTTTGCAGTTCTTCCACTTGTTGTCATTGTGCTTGCTGACTGGAAAAGAAGAGAGAAAATCAAATGGTCTAGCATCATGCATCATTGGACATATGAATTAGGTACGAATCACACTGAAAATGAATCCGACTTAATCTTCAGATTGGCAAGATCCACAACTTAACCTTTCTTTGTCATTGCCTACTTGCTCAATCCGTTGTTGATTGTTTGATTAAAATTCTTTTACGGTGAGAAAACCTCGATCTGATTTCTTACTCATTGGCCAATAGAATACAATATAATTGAGGATGATTCTCTTCTTTGATGACAAATTAGTGACTATGCATTTCAAATGTTCAGGACTGTATAAAATTTGAAACAAAAGAAATACTCAATTGCATAAACTAATGCCTGTATTATATGATGCAATTAAGATATAGCTTGAGTTAGTAACTCACCAATGAGCCTTTTTCTAACCGCACGGCCACAACGACCCGCAACCAAAATATTTCCGATATCAAACGACACGAAGTTGTACCTTTCGTTTAGTGTACAAAATGATGACCTTCTTAGTGGGTCCACCATTCTTCCAATAAAATTGTGGGTTGATTATTGTCCAGGCAGATAACTTCTAGAGCCTTCTAATGCGGCTCCACTTACAGGATGTCTCAGCTTTTAACCGCCTTTATACCGCCAATTGCTTCTGCCCCTGACAGCACCCATCCTCATTCCAGTTAAATGACTTTTATGTTGTTTCGTCTTTAAACTCCTTTACTTATATTTTTTTTATTTTATTTAATTTTTATTTATTTTTATTTTTTAATCAATCTTATTTATTATTTTTTATCATATTTTTTTTTATTTTATATAATTTTTAACCTATGTCAAAATTTCTTTCTTACTTTAAATTATCTTCTAATTCGACACTCCAGTTTTTATATATATATTTTTTCATGTCTTTTTTCTAATTTTATTTAATTTTTATTTAGTTTTATTTTTTATTAGTTTTATTTTTTTAATAAGTTTTATTTATTGTTTTTCATTTTTTTATTTTATTTAATTTTTGGCATACGTTAAAACCTCCCATTCCTTTGAAATTACCTCTCCTCAAATCCTTGACAACTCCTAATATATATCAAAACTTTCCTTTCTCTTTAAATTAACCCTTAACCTCCTCCTCCCTTTAAATTATCTCATCCAACTCTTGACACATGTCAAAATCTCTCTTTCATTTAAATTACCAACCCTCAAACCCTTGATACATGTAACACATGTCAGAACCTCTCACTTCCTTTAAATTACCTTCTCTCCAACTCTCGACGCATATTAAAATATCCCCTCCTTTTAAATTTCCCTTGTCAAACCCTTGACATATGTCTGAACCTCTCCTCCCTTTAAATTACCCCTCTCCTTCAACCCTTGACACATGATACATGTCAGAACCTGTCACTTCCTTTAAATTATTCACCCTCCAACCCTTGACACATGTCAAAACACTCCCCCCCCCTCCCTTTACATTACCCCTTTTCAATCTTGACATATGTCAGAACCTCCCCTCTCTTTAAATTACCCACCCCCCAACCCTTGACACATGTCAGAACTTCTCACTCTCTTTAAATTACCCACCCTCCAATCCTTGACATATGTCAAAACACACTTCTCTCTTTAAATTATCCCCTCTAACCCTTGACATATGTTAGAGCCTCCCCTCCTCTTAAATTACCAACCCTTCAACTCTTGACACATGTCAAAACCTCCCCCTTTAAATCCTCCTCTCACACTTAATTTTTAGCCACTCTTCAATCACACCTCCCTCTACTGCTATCTCCCTCTGAACCTCTCCTTCTCCCTTCCTAGAAGATAGTTATTTTCTTAGCCATTACTTTTCGTAATTCATAGAAAAAAATTATGGATGACTATTTCAGTTTATTTTCATATAGTTGGTCAATTAAGAATAATGTTCCTAGTGAAGAGAGAATCTCCAACAACAGTCGCAATTATATAGCCAAATTTATCACGGATCAGGTTATTTATTATCGCTATTTTATACATATTCATTATGTATTTTATAAGTAGAGAAATTATGTTAAGATTGGATAATGTCATACTTATACATTTTTGTTATATTTTTTTATATAGATATTTGAAAGTAGAGAAGATATGATAAATTGGGTGAAGACAGTTGATCTAAAGAATGGTATTATAGTAGTTATTAAAAATCCTTCTAATTTAAAATGTAGCAAGCTGCCAAAGTGTCATCTTATGTATGAAAGAGGTGGAAAATACAAATTGCCATGATATCTAGTTGATGGTCAATCCTTAAAAAAAATACTGAGACTAAAAAATATGAATGCATATTTGAACTATGAGGTATACCAACACCTCCAGATAGTGTGATGTGAAGTTTAAGGGTTGTCTGTGGTTTTCATAATCATCAATCAGTAGAATATATTGATGCACATGAGTACCCATGTAGGTTAAAACTAAAAGAGAAAGAATTTGTGCTCAACATGGCCAACAGCACCACACCCCCATGAAATTCTTAGTATTTTGAAGGAAATAGACCCGTCAAATACTATGGGAATCAAAAGCATTTACAATGTCATTTTCACAAACAAATCCGCTACAGAGACCTAAATTCTATTCAGTATGTCTTGAAGCAATTAATCAAGAAAAAATACCTCCATAATTATCGTACAAATCCAGACACCAACGAAATCACAAATATTCTTTGGGTTCATCTAAAAAGTCTAGAGCTGTCTGTCAACTTTTCATCTGTGTTAATCACTGATGTCACATATAAGACCAATGAGTATCGGATATCACTATTAGAGGTTGTAGATATCACATTTACAATGCAAACTTACTTATGTTTGCATATCTTAGTAATAAGAGGGCAAAGCAACTGACATAGGCATTAGGTACCTTAAAGAAGTGAATGGTTGAAAAGGAGGCATCGTTATCATTGGTATTTATTTCAGATCAGGATTTGGCGCTTATTAATGTCATTGAAACATGTTTTCCCAATACATATCACATCCTTTGTATTTGGCACATAAACCAATGTGTAATGAAGAAATACGCCCCTATGTTTGGTCTGGAGTGGCAACGTTTTTGTTTATCATGACACTCACTCATTAATTCATCGACACACTGGTGTTACCAGCATAAGTGGGATGTCATGCGCGAGGAGTAATAACGATTTGAGGGTGTTCTAAATTACCTTTGGGAGACATGGTTACACTTTTACAAAGAGCAGTTGTTTCAGCATAGGTTGATATATGTATGCACCTCGAAAGCAATTCAAGTCAAAGGTATAGTCACTTTATAGCTTTATTATTTTAATTTTGTTCATTATTGTATTATTTCAATTCTTTTAATTATTAAAACACAATGTATTTTATTATTATAGGGCAGAGTCTGCACATGCGAGACTGAATTTATATTTGGAAGATACCATGTTATTCTTACAAACATCTTTTGAAAAAAAAATACATAAGATATTGAGAATTCAGTTCGTGGATATTAAGAAGTTGTTCGAGAGAGATCTCAACATTCCACGCTATCAACATTTACATGATGACATTTTTAGCCAAATAAGGTGTTGGATTTCATTAAAGGCAATGGAGTTGATTTCTAGTCAGCTAAAATGTATTGAGGAAGCATCTCACCAGCTAACTAGCAAATGCAACTGTTTTATTAAAATTGTATACGGATTGTCATACGAGCACGATCTTGCACATTATCGTTACTTTTTCATTCTAATTCCACTACAGAGTATCAATGTCCATTGGAAGGAGATTGTCTATGCACAAACATTGGTTTAATGATAAGAGAGCACGACCCAACAAGACATCTAACGTTGTTGAGATATTAGATGGGACGAATCCACATATGCGAGAGCATATTGTTAGGACCGATGATCGCGGCTAGAGAGGGGGGGTGTGAATAGCCGACCCCAAATCGTTCGTTTCTTTCTACAAACTAGGGTTAGCGCAGCGGAAATAAAAACAAGAAACTAAGACAAGAAATCAAACCTCAATACGCGTCGATGTAACGAGGTTCGGAGATGAAACTCCTACTCCTCGGCGTGTCCGTAAGGTGGACGAAGCCTATCAATCCGTCGGTGGATGAGTCCCCGGAGAACCGGCTAATATATACTCCTTGTGGGTGGAGAAACCTCGCCACAATGTCTTGCAACAGCAAGATAAACAGGAGTACTAGAATACAGCAAGAAACTAAGTACAATACAAGAATGTAATAACCCTAGCTTGCCTTCTTGTCGACTGGATGAAGCAGCAACTTCACGGACGAATGCCAACAAGCAACGCAGTCGAAGAAGCTCACACGAAGCTTCGGAGCTCAGCAAAGCTCAAGGGCACAGCTTCCAGAAGAACAGCAGCTCAAGAGCGGAAGAAGAAGAAGGAGAAGAAGAGAGTAGCAACGTCTGCCCTCAGCCTCTTTTATACCTGCAACGACCTTCGAAGAAGAAGCCAGAAGCTAGCCGTTGTGTCGCAACGGCTAGGACCTGGACCGATCAGGCTGAAGTCTGATCGGTCCGCTCTGAGCGATCGATCGGTCACGGGACCGTCGGCTGATCGATCGGTCCCGGACGATCCACCCTCTTCTGAGAGGTGGCTGCGTCTGATCGGTCGTGGAGACCGATCGAGACTCCTAATGATCGGTCCCGGACCGATCGGTTCACTCCTGCAGAGTTGGCTCGACTCCTGCGATCGGTCTGCAGCCGTCGGATGACTTCTGAGAACCCTACATTTGTTATCGATCGGTCACCCGAGACGATCCGGGTTAAACTCAGCCCTAAACCCTAAATGGTCTGAGAACGAGCTACCGAGCCCTCTCTGACCTAGTCCGGAGAACGAGCTACCGAGCCCTCTCCGACTTCGTCGGTCGAGCGAGCTCACAGGCCCTCTCGACCACGGTCAGGAGAGCGAGCTCGAGGCCCTCTCCGGCTTTCGTGCAAGTCTCAACTTGGTCTTCTCCGTGCCAAGTCTCCATACTTGGACTTTTCCGTGCCAAGCTCCTGCTTGGACTTTTCCGTGCCAAGTTTCCATACTTGGACTTTCTTAGTGCCAAGTCTCCATACTTGGACTTTTCCGTGCCAAGTCTCCATACTCGGACTTTTCTCGTGCCAAGCTCCTGCTTGGACTTTTCACCAGATGTCTGGTCGACCTTGACCCATCTGGATTTCCTTGCCTAGCTTCACTCACCGGGACTTCAAACCGCCTAGCTTCACTCACTAGGTCTTTCCCTTGCACAGCTTCACTCACCGGGTCTTTCCTTTCACCTAGCTTCACTCACTAGGTTTTCACCGCTTCACTCACCGGGACTTTCACTTTCACCTAGCTTCACTCACTAGGATTTTCACGGCTTCACTCACGTTTCCTTGCCTGGCTTCACTCACGGACTTCCAGGCGCCTAACATCCAGTTAGGACTTCCCATCAACAGCATCCGGTCAACCTTGACCTACTTGACTCTTCTTCATTCAACTGATCAGACCCTGATCTGAATCTCCCCATTGCACCTGCATTGTCCATGTCTACATGTCTTTCTATATTGTCAAACATCGAAACCATGACCAAGGTTTACGCTTGGTCAACTAGGTCAACCTTGACCTACTGGAAATTGCACTAACAATCTCCCCCTTTTTGATGTTTGACAATACCTTTAAGTTAGGCTAATCCAATAGTCTCAACTTTCTTCATGCCACTAGGTAATGAAGCATAAGTTACAACCTTACATTCTCCTTCTAAGAAGACAACCTCCTTCTTAGATAATGAAGGCCTAACTTAAACCCTTCATTCTCCCCCTATTGGCACACATCAACAAACTCTCCCCCTGAAGAGTAAGTTATCGTTGTTCACAACTTCACTCGTTGTGATCAACAAACTCTCCCACTAACTCCAATGTTCTTCCTTGAACATTCTCTAGACATTCTCCATTCTCCCCCCTTTTTGACACACATCAAAAAGAGTGAATCAAGGTCAAGAGTTTCTTCCTAATGAAAGTCTCATACCTTTCATTGAAACGCTTAATTTCCCCCTTGATACTAAGGTCCAACAATTAACTTAGTGATAATCTCATACCACTCAAGTCTTTAAGAGTAACAAACCCCCCTAAAAGTCAACTCCCCTTGACTAATAGGTAAAATTCCCCCTAAAGGTCAACTCCCCTTGACCATTGCACCAACAATGTCTTGGAGAGTTTCAAACCTTCAAAATACCAACTCCCGAGCTGAAATTTCAGACAACCAGGCGAATTTCAACAATTTGGCACGCCCTGATCGGTCTGGTGACCGATCAGGCTTCCTCTGGATCGGTCCAGTGACCGATCAGGAAAGCCCTGGATCGGTCCAGTGACCGATCCAGACACTGATGGACAGATTTCTGAATTTTTCCTTCCCGAAATTCAGAAACCTTTAGAAAATCACAGAAAATTCGAAAAATTGTAAAATTTTGAGGATACATTCCTCATAACATATACTATCAAGGAAAAATAGTTTTCTATGAAAATAACTTCCATTTTTCAATCTTGATACAAAGTTCAAAAGACTTTGAAATAGCTCAAGGTTAAGTCATCTTTGTAGCAACTTTCTCAATGATGAATGCTATCACTAGAAAAGCTTCATCAAGGTTTTTCAAATCAATTTTGAAATGATTTTAAACCCTTTAATTTGGGACCACAATCTTAGGGCTAAATGTACATGACTTGTACACAAGCTTTCCCTATGATCCCCAATTTCGAATTAGGCTCATCTAGGTACAAGAGCTATGCACCTTGATCCTAACTCATGATCCTAATATCTCACACACATCTAAGGTGTATCAAACACATCCAAGTCAATTTTGATGTGAGATATGGGTCTAGGTTATCTTAAACTAGATTCTCATGCATTTTCTAAACTACAATTTGATCTTCATATCAAGTTGTGTTTTTTGTCCTTAAATCAATTTAATTGATCATTAATGCACAAGATGATGACATAGCATATAATTGTATCATAAATGGAAACATGTGCCAATGTCATGATGTCATGGCATAAAGTATGAAACTTAAATAAAGCATAACATTTGAATAACCTAAGCATTATCATGATATTTCAAATGCTCATAAATTAAATATGATGTCATGACATGGCATATGGCAAACAATATATGGCAGATAGCATGTAAAGGTATAGAAGATACCTAATTCTAGCTTTAGTTGTCATTTTTGATAATTTTGATTATTTTGCCATAAATTCTATATTCCTAAGTGTGATAGACCTAAAATCATATACCAAAGATTTTTAGATCACTATGTGCCAATTAGATTGACTCTAGAAAACTGCTCAAATGTGATTGACACATCCTAATCATCTTAGGAATACTTTCCATTTTATTTTCAAGGCTTGATTACACCTTGAAAATTCCTAAAGTGCCACCTTTTGCCATGATTAGGTTAACTACCTATTCAAGTAAGGTTGGCACACCCTAACTCATCTAGTGTGATGAAATCACGCTCCTAGGAACCCAATACCTATTGGAGCTCATTGGGTTCACTAAATATTCACTAGGGATGACTTCCCTAGCAACCCTCCTAATGACCCTCCTAGGCTTTAAAGCCTTGGTCATTTGGGACTTATCAAGATCCACTCTAGGGGTGACTCCCCTTGTGACCTTGGTGATGGTCTTCCTAGCCCTAGATTTTGTTCCATAATCGAATGGAACATTATGATAAGTGGGCTTGACCACTTGGGACTTAGGTTTGTGACCCAAACCTTTCTTGTCCTTGGACTTGGGTTTTTGACCCTTAAACCCTAGAGATGACTTCTCCAAGTTCTTAAGAGCCTTTTCCAAAGTATCAAGTCTTGACCTCAAGACTTGATTCTCCTTCTCTAATACCTCAATTTTTAATTGGTCATTGTTCTTTGAGGTACTCCTAGGCATATGTCTAGTAGTTTTGGGATTCCTATCTAAGTTTCCCTTAACCTTAGATGAGTTAATCCTAGGGTTGACATTTCTAGAATTGTCCTTATTCAAGCTAACATGTTTAGAACCTAAGCACATATATTGATTCCTATAATTAACATGCTTATCATTATTAGCAATTGCAATAAAACTACTAGCATATGTCTTATTAGAATTACAATAATGAGCCTTAAAGGTTACCTTAGGGTTTGCCTTAGTTCCCCCTATCGATGTGCTTGGTTTCTTGTCCTTGTGAGGTTGCCTCCCCCTCGGACATTGGCTCCTATAGTGTCCCTTTCGCTTGCATTGGAAGCACACCACGTGCTCCTTGCCCTTGCGTATCGGGACTCCGGCTTTCTTGACCTTTGGCGCCGGTGGGGACTTTCTAATCCTCTTTGGACACTTACTCTTGTAGTGCCCAAATTCCCTACACTCAAAGCACATCATGTGTAATTTGCTAGAAATTAAAATGCTTGAGTTACCTAGGTTTGAGGATTGATGAGAGCTCCCTTCTTCATCCCTTCCGGAGATAGAAGCTTCTTCTTCTTCTTGCTCCGATCTTGAAGAAGAACTCTCCTCCTTTTCTTCCTTAGATGTTGAGTGGCCCTCAACTTCTAATTCCATGCCTCCATGAAGTGAGCTACTTAGCTCACTTGACTCCTCTTCATGACTTGAAGTAGAGCTTCCCTCATGGAACTTGGCCAAGTTGTTCCACAACTCCTTGGCAATGTTATATCCACCTACCTTACACAAAACATCATTAGATAAAGAAAATTCAAAAATTTTCAAGATCTCATCGTTGACTAGGGATTGGTGGACTTGTTCCTTGGTCCACTCCTTCTTCTCTAGGGTTTCTCCTTTCTTGTCCATCGGAGGCTTGAAACCTAATTGAACACAACTCCAATTTTCAAGGTTAGTCATAAGAAAGTACTTCATTCTTACCTTCCAAAACGCGAAGTCGTCGCAATCATAGAAGGATGGAATCGTGACATCTTCTCTAAATAGATCCATTCTCTAGCTCGTGCTCCCCCGGGTGTGGATCCAACGAAGAGCGACCTCGCTCTGATACCACCTGTTAGGACCGATGATCGCGGCTAGAGAGGGGGGGTGTGAATAGCCGACCCCAAATCATTCGTTTCTTTCTACAAACTAGGGTTAGCGCAGCGGAAATAAAAACAAGAAACGAAGACAAGAAATCAAACTTCAATACGCGTCGATGTAACGAGGTTCGAAGATGAAACTCCTACTCCTCGGCGTGTCCGTAAGGTGGACGAAGCCAATCAATCCGTCGGTGGATGAGTCGCCGGAGAACCGGCTAATATATACTCCTTGTGGGTGGAGAAACCTCGCCACAATGTCTTGCAACAGCAAGATAAACAGGAGTACAAGAATACAGCAAGAAACTAAGTACAATACAAGAATGTAATAACCCTAGCTTGCCTTCTTGTCGACTGGATGAAGCAGCAACTTCACGGACGAATGCCAACAAGCAACGCAGTCGAAGAAGCTCACACGAAGCTTCAGAGCTCAGCAAAGCTCAAGGGCACAGCTTCCAGAAGAACAGCAGCTCAGGAGCGGAAGAAGAAGAAGGAGAAGAAGAGAGTAGCAACGTCTGCCCTCAGCCTCTTTTATACCTGCAACGACCTGCGAAGAAGAAGCCAGAAGCTAGCCGTTGTGTCGCAACGGCTAGGGACCGATCAGGCTGAAGTCTGATCGGTCCAGGGAACCTCTGATCGGTCCTGGGACCGATCAAGCCCCAGTCTGATCGGTCCCCGGACCGATCCCACCTCTCTTACAGAGAGGTGGCTGCGTCTCTGATCGAGCCTCCTGATCGGTCCCCGGACCGTCAGTTCCTCCAGAGAGTTGGCTCGAGTCCTCTAATCGGTCTGCGGGCCGATCGGATGACTTCTGAGAACCCTTCTGTTTGTTATCGATCGGTCACGGACGATCAGTCTCAGGCGTATCCTTGGATCGGTCACGAGACGATCCGGTTTAAACTCGACCTAAACCCTAAATGGTCACGAGCGAGCTACGAGCCCTCTCTTGACCTAGTCCGGAGAACGAGCTACCGAGCCCTCTCCGACTTCGTCCGGTCCAGAGAACGAGCTACCGAGCCCTCTCTGACCACAGTCCGGAGAACGAGCTACCGAGCCCTCTCCGACTTTCCGTGCCAAGTCTCCAACTTGGTCTTCTCCGTGCCAAGTCTCCATACTTGGACTTTTCCCGTGCCAAGCTCCCTGCTTGGACTTTTCCGTGCCAAGTTTCCATACTTGGACTTTTCCGTGCCAAGTCTCCATACTTGGACTTTTCCGTGCCAAGTCTCCATACTCGGACTTTTCTCGTGCCAAGCTCCCTGCTTGGACTTTTCACCAGATGTCTGGTCAACCTTGACCCATCTGGATTTCCCTTGCCTGGCTTCACTCACCAAGACTTCCAAACTGCCTAGCTTCACTCACTAGGTCTTTCCCTTGCCTGGCTTCACTCACCAGGTCTTTCCCTTTCACCTAGCTTCACTCACTAGGATTTTCACCTGGCTTCACTCACCAGGACTTTCACTTTCACCTAGCTTCACTCACTAGGATTTTCACCTGGCTTCACTCACCAGGATTTCCCGACTGCCTGGCTTCACTCACCAGGACTTTCCGAACTGCCTGGCTTCACTCGCAAGGACTTTCTGAACTGCCTGGCTTCACTCACCTTGACCTACTTGACTCTTCTTCATCCAACCTGATCAGACCCTGATCAGTATCTCTCCGCATGGACAACTGCACCTGCATTGTCCATGTCTACATGTCTTTCTGTATTGTCAAACATCGAAACCATGACCAAGGTTTACGCTTGGTCAACTAGGTCAACCTTGACCTACTGGAAATTGCACTAACACATATAATAGACAAGTTTTTCGATATGATAGATCCATCTCAAAGTATAGTTCGAACCCCTTCGTACAACACAGAACATAGAGGTTGACCTACAGGTCAAGATGAGCAAAGTAGACGTCGCATACCTTCTTTTGCAGATGCATCCACTTCAAGATCTAAGGTCTCTCAACCGACTACAACATCTCGAGGGAGAGAAAGATGAGGAAGGGGGTCTAAGGTTCGCAATACTCAAACGACTCATGATCACTCTCCAGTTCCACCCATCCATGTTACTTACATTGAGATGTTACCTATGTCTTTGCAGCATTATATTTCTCATATTGTTGACATTTAACCTGACGGTCATTGTGGATTAAGGGCAATAGTTGTACTAATTGGGTATGGTGAAAAAGGTTGGTTTCAAGTATGATTCGAGCTTATAGAAGAGATTCAACAAAATAAGGATCTATATGATCAACTTTATTTAGATCGAAATTTGGTAGTCAATCTATTATTCTCATTGAAATGGTTTGAGCCATGTACACTAGAAATGTATTGGACGGACTCTATGCCTTTGGGAATTTTCATCGCATCAAGGTACAATCTTGTACTACAGACATTTGGTGAGAATGTTAGGAGTTATTTTACTCACTTGCCATTAAGAACTCCTTCAACTCCAAACCAAGAGCGTCAAGAAATAGCTATTGCCCATGTTAGCAATCATTTCGTACAAGTTTTCTTACACCCTCATTATCCTATACCACCCATTCCAACGTGGTGGTGGTAACATTCATCGTACGAAACTAAAAGATGGATCACTCGTTATAGGATACGTATTCATTTATGATATGAAATAATAGGTACACCACCAAACGTATCGAAAGAAAATTTTGAATGCGATATTGATTAAAATTTCTATTTTTATATATTTTCATGTATTTTTTTTATATTATTACATGTACTCTTGATTTAAAAAAAAATATTTATTCTTAAGTTATAAATATGTTTACTATTAATTATTAATATTTTTATTAATTTCATATATATAATTTTTATTTTGATCTATATTTTTAACAAATATATAATAAAAAAATTATTCAAAAATAATAGAATTAATAAAAAAATTAATTAAAAAAAAGTTAGGAAAACAAAATCAGAAGAGGGAATAAGGAAAAGGGTGCAAGGATAAAAAAAACATGGGGCCGGGAGGAGAGGCTGTCAGGGTGCGAAAAGCACCCCTTTTACCCTATATGGGTCAACGGGTATATCATACTCGGGTCTTTTGGTGGGCCCCACGAGAACATTCAATCCGTCAGCTATCCCTTTCTTCAGATTCACATATCATTCTAAAAATTAATTTTTAAAAAATAAAATAAAAAGTGATTCAATTTTTTTTTTAAAAAAAACATTTAATATAATATTTAAAATTAAAGGCGTTAAGGTGATATTGAGAAGCTTAAAACGTAGTTTAAGATTCAACAGTTTTGCACTGAGTAATGACCTCAATCGGAATTGTGCTGAGCAGAAGAGCATGCCACTAACCTTAGACCATAAAAGAATGAACGAAGGAAAAGCATCAAGGCTCGTCATAATGGGTGATTTCTGTGAACTTTCTCCTCTAGAAGCCTCCTTAAAAGCCTAGTAAACAGCAGTTCTAGTTGTTGGATCCTGTCACTGCATTAGAAGCCGATAGGATTCGTTGGTCGTCTCGTAAGTATACTCATATCCGAGAGCATGAGCTCGATCCTTGAATTCTTGCATATCGTTGCCAGGCACTTGGATGCCTACCAACACATTTGCACCAGCTGCTCCCTGTTGAGAGCAAAAATAACCTGTAAATGAGTTGTTGTTTCCTTCTATATCAAGCAACAACCGTAGTTTGAATCTTGACAAAAGTTCGAAAAACAACCAGCAAACTGTTTGGACGCCCATTTTGAGATGTTCTATAGTTTGTTTGCCAGTTAGTGGAATCAAAATTAACGATATGCGATAATTCAATGGTTAATGAGAAAACAAGAGGAAAGTACTGAACCTGAGCTCGATAATGGAAGAGGCTGATATTCCAACGTGGGCTAAAGCAATCCAAAAACTTCATGAGAGCACCTGGCCTCTCGGGGAATATGAATCGGCAAAGTAGTTCATCTTGAACATTTGATCGGCCTCCCATCTGAATAAGTAATAAAGACAAACTTTCACCTATCAATAACAAGAAACTGTTTGCACAAATCGCACAACACAAATGTAACACATCCAACGATAACTTCAAATACAAATGCGTACGTATATAGATCCAAGAATCATACAAGTATTAGCACAAACATAGATAGTATCAAAATTATCACCTAATGGAAATTAGGTTCCTTTCCGATATAACGCACACTGACATGTAACTTACTTTCTTTTGACCTTTTAACAAAAAAGGATGCAATTTACATTTTTTTGATATAGCAAAGTTAGGAATGTCTGCATGGTGATAAGATAATGATCCTTGAAAGGGCCATCTGAAGCAATTAATGGAGTTCCACTCATCTTTGATTATTCACCCTTCTTTATATCATATAGGATATTCTCAATATCATAAAGAAAATGAGAAGTACATAATTTGTCCATGATATATTGGAAATCATGGCATCAAATGACATCATAAGATTAAGTAGATTAATGCCCGAGTGACTTACAAAGTATCTGAGGTGATCCTTCGCTAAGTCATCATTAGTAAGATTGATGGTTTGAAGTTGTGCAGATTTCATGCGGTTCACCATGGCTCCCAGTTCTGTCTCAGTATGAAGTCCAACGCTGCAGTATCAAATTCCAAGTGCCATTTTAAAAATAAAAAATAGTCAAATATTTTTATTACCAAATACCAATAAAAACTGCAATACTAACAAGACATCCGAGGTTGAAATAAGAACTCAATAAGATACATAGGAACATAAATGCCCTTTCCTTTCCCTTTCCAAATGACAACTTCTTACTAAGGGTGTGTTTCATAGGAAACAAAGTCTAAAATCTTACACTAATATCAACATTCACTTGCCTGTAAAGAACAAGAGCATTTTCTCTATGAGACTCATATCTGTATTTAAACTCGGTCATATTCATCGTGCCAACCTGCAAGGCACTCATATGCTCATAAATAACCGAGTACATAAAGGCCAATCAATCACCAAAGCAAAAACTTAAGAAAGTACCAGTTTACAAAACATCTTGAAGCTCCCATGCTCCTCTGGTAGAATTGTTGCAAGTACAGCTTCTCGTTTTCGACCAACATCAGCAAGTTCAGTTACCAACCTCAGTCTGTCGAAGTTCATGTTTGCGCCACTAGTTATTGCAACAATACTTGCACCTTTCAGCCCATAGTACTTGCAGTATGCCTCTGCACCAGCTAGAGAAAGAGCTCCAGCTGGTTCTAGGATGCTCCTTTTCTCCTCAAACATATCCTGTAAGAGAACAAGTCAGTTAAAAATCCAGCTGGTTCTAGGATCATATGTCTTTCAGGATTATGTATTAGCCATCAAATCAATGCTTAAAATCAACTATGACTGTTAGTTACTTTGAATTCTTAGTAGTGATGACATGCAAACAATAGTTACGCCCTCGAAAATTCTTAAAAATACTCGCTACATGCATGAGATTCAGACATTTATATCTAGTACATTGGTATTAATGGATAAGGCATTTACTTAATTTGTACAAAGGAATAAAGGATCAAAAGCTTATCCTTTCTTTTTGCTTTTGCACCAGAAGAATTTTGCATTGAATACTCACACATAAACCTATTGGCAAAATATTGGGGCAGTTCCACAATAATACAAATGTAAGATAATTACCTTGATAGATGCACAGATTGCATCACGACTGACAAGAACCACACCGTCAACAAGTTCCCGGCATAAGCGAAATGTTTCTTCTCCAACTACCTTCACTGCTACACCATCAGCAAATCCACCAACTTGATCTAGCATGATCCGCTGACCATGATATAAAGATAATGCCATTGCATTGGCATCAGAGGGCTCAACACCAATGATCTTCACCTGTAAAAGAACAAATTAATGTAATTACACCAGAACTTCCAGGTAAAATGTAACCTGTTTGGTAAATGCTACTTAAAAGCAAGCTGGCAATAAGCATATAACTCAACTCCAGCTATAGAACAGGATGATCTATAATACATATAATTTAATAGCCTCAAAGAGATTGTTGTGCTGTCCTATGGAATTATCCAAGTTCTATAACAAAATGTAAATCAATCAACTAACAGCAAAATATTCTTTGCTAAGAATTCAAGAGTGAGCAGTTAAGTATAATATCAGTTTATATTCCTTGTCAACCAAATATAAATGGATAGGTCAGGCTAATGGTATAATGCTCAAACATTGAAATCAAAGGCTGCACTTGAAATTAAGGATATTATCAAATGTGCAAACCTCTGGACGAACTCGTTTTACATAAGCAGCAATCCCTGCTATTAATCCACCACCTCCAACTGGCACGAATATTGCATCAAGTGGACCTTTCATTTGGCGAATGATCTCCATTCCAATGGTTCCTTGGCCTGTAATAACATCTGGATGGTCAAAAGGGTGTATGAAGGTGCGACCTTCCTGCTCCCCGCGCTGCTTGGCATATGACTGTGTCTCATCATATGAGTCCCCCTTAAGGACAACTGTTGCACCTAATCTCTCAACAGATCGCCACTATGATAAAAAAAAGAAGAAGAAAAAAAGAGCCAAAAAAGTGAAAAATGAACACCGAATGAAGGAAAAAAGCCAAAAAATTAATGGTATTCCAGTGAAAAAAGAAACCTTAATTTCTGGTGTAGTAACTGGCATTACAATGACAGCATCACAGCCTAATTTCTTAGCAGCTAATGCAACTCCTTGAGCATGATTTCCAGCAGAAGAGCATATCACACCTTTATCCAACTGCTCTCTTGAAAGCTTAACCATCATATTGTAAGCTCCCCGTAGCTTAAATGAAAAAACCTGTAAAGAAAGCTCAATCGTTAATCAAAGTCACAGAACAACCAAGTAACAAGCCTTTTTTCTCTTTGGTCTCTGGACAGCCTAATTTATTTTATGTCTAAGCATATAAAAGTTCAAGTTTAACTCCCTGTTGTGATAAGAACAAGTCTAACCGTCATGTAAAGAAACAGAACTGCTAGTAGCGGCCTATTCGATTTTTGATTTTTTTTTTTTTTTTTATTTATTTTACTTGGGAAACTATGTTCTATACTTCCCAACAAAAATAAATAAATAAATAAATAAATAAATAAAGCACCTTTTTTTGCTGAATCAAAGATACAACAATACTCGAATTCAGTCTTGGTGAAACAAGGGAAGTACAGAAGTAGGAAAAAAGGGAAACCCTCCACTACAATCAAGAATATTCATCACATCTTTGATTGAACCACATTACTCATGGAACCCAAGAAAATGAGCAAGCAGTGGAAGAATTAAAGAGTAATAGCAGAAGAGCTATTACTCAACATCACGTCTGAAAATAGGTTACTCAACATCACGGGGAAAACAAATAAACAGTAACAAACCACGTCTGAAAATCGACAAACAGATAAGGAAAGCAACCTGCAAAACCACATATTGTCGATGGGACCAAATAGGTTACGAACGTTCAGTTCAGATAACACAACATCATCCAAAAGACAATGGAAATTGAATTCAATTAGTATCATTTGGAGATCAAATGTAATTGAAATAACTACCGGTTGCAAGTCCTCCCTCTTGAGCCAGAGATTGACCCCGAGCCTCTCCGACAGCTTCGTGGCCAACTGCAGAGGGGTCTCGATCGCGACGTCGTATACCCTCGAGGAGAGAACATTCTTCAGATACTCCATCGGCGTGAGCGCCCCACTCGAGCGTTCCTCCTCCGCCGCCGGTCGGGTCCTCTCTGAGATGCCCCCAAGGGAGCCACTTTCGTACTGCAACGAGTCCGCCGCGACCTTATCGAGTGGAAGGTAGATGGATCCGGCTACGGAGGCGGCTGCGCCATCCTTCCACTGGGTGGTGACGGCGGAAGGCATGATTAGGGTCCGTCTTCTGCATCCACAAGTGGAATCGGCGACGGGTAGGTTCAACGAGTAGGCGGTCTTCTTGATCGCCACATCGCAGACGGCGAGGGACGGCAGTGGCCGGGCAACGACGGCGAAGGAGTCCATCGCTCGCAGAGAGAGAGAGAGAGAGAGAGCGAGAGTGAAAGAGAGCAAGAGAGAGGAGAAACTTCTTAAGTTAATGGAAATAGGGCGCTCACGGGAAGCTCGTTTCAATAAATAGCTAGGGATTAACGTCAGCGAACTGAATATTTCAGATACCCCGTTTCTACCCTCTTTACAATTAGTAACAAATTGTGGGCCCACAAGAATCTACTACTCGTCTTCATCCATCAAAGGTAAGCTGTTCGGGTTGTTTGAACAACAAGATCGAAAGGAGGAGATTGTAACCCGCATGAGTTGTTGGCGGATCCGGTGCAGTAGCGCTTCTAATTATGTGTATGAAATCGGAAGATATTTGTCATGGACCGCTTGCTGCCAGATCGCAACAGTCAGTGTCTGGCTAATAGGTTAACATTTAACACGTGTGTTTTCAATTTTAAATTTATTTTATTTTTGTTTTGACTGATGTCGTGGGGGTCAAAAAGGGTGGCTGATTGGAGAAGCGAAACGTGATTTCTTTGTGTTTTTTTCGAATCAAAACGTGATTTCATTTCTTCAGGGTTTGGGTTGACACATATAGGAACTTATATGGTTATCCGCTATCTTAATCATCACACCGTCCCGAGTAAGTCACAGACTCGTTGTGCCACGTTAAGAGACTCGTGACTCATAAAAAGTTGAAATGATTACCATAAATCATCTAAAACTTTTAGTGTGTATATCATTGCTTATTTTAATATAACTTATTATCATGTCTAATCTTTTAATATAATTTATTATCGCGTCTAAGATTTTTTTTTTTTTTTTAATGTACGTATCATTACTCATCTTTCAATATAGCTTATTACGACAATCTTTTTATTATTACTAAGGCCCCTTATATCAGGTGGAATAATACAAAGAGAGATGTGAGAGAAGAAGTATTGATATATAGAAAATAATTTTAGTTTTTTAAATATTATTCTTACTTTTTTTTTTTTAAAGTAAGATAAGACTCTAATATTTTTATACACCTCTAGAGGTACTTATAAAAAATTAAGATGAGAAAATTAGTGGTTAAATTGATAAGAATAAATATTGCACTTAACGGACTCCCCCTTAGAGTAAACTATTGTAACGAACTCTCCTTTATAAAAAATTAATTTAATATCATATTTTATCTCAGTCAAACAATCAAGAAAAGTATATTTTCTAATATCGTCGACCCAAGATATTTATAGAAAATTCTAAGATGTAGGAACTCAAGAAAACTCTAGATTTCTAATTAATTAATGAGAAAAATTCTCAATAATAATTGATCCGGCGGTAAAAACAGGGGACCCCCGTTCTGGGAAGTCAACGCCACATGGAAGTCAAAGGGCAGGTGGCCGACCGGATAAGGGTGGGTCGACCGCCCGGACGGCCCACCGGTGTCTAAATGATGGCAAAAGGTGCCCCGGCGGGAGTTGGGGTTCCGACGCTCGCTGAACAGGATCATAGGGGCGAGCGGATGACACGCTCGGTCGAAGACATAAGGTAGCATACTGCGAACAGTCCCCACATAGCACATTATCGAGGATCTCCCAAGCATACTAGTGCATATGGAGGGTCGGACGTGATGTGAGTGCCGGCCGGTCGGACGGGAGGTGAGTGCCACCCGGCCGGACGCCCTGGCATGGAGTAGGGAGAGAAGGACAAGGAACATCTTCTGACAGCTGTCATGCTCTAGGACTAGGCCATACTCCAAATCTGGCGACAAGGTGTTCTGCTGTCCCATCGAAGACGTGCCTGAACTGTAGCAGTATGGTGTCAGGTAAGCTTTCTGACAAACACATACCGAGGTATGGGCTGAGGACACGTATTTGCCTCGGTAGGTGTGCGTGAGCTCCTTCACCGCTCTATATAAGGAGCCTTATACTTCGCCGGAGGTACGCATTCTACAATTCTTGGAGTCACTTTCTTATTGAGCTTTGCCTGACTTGAGCGTCGGAGGGTCGTCGCCGGGAACCCTTTCCCGGCCCGACTTCTGTGCAGGTTCACCGGAGGTCCGGGTGGATAGTCAGCAGATCTACGTCAGCCGCTTGGAGAGCGCCACGTGCCCAGCGTCCGTTGATTTAGCTTTCGGACAGGATCAATTTAGCGCCGTCTGTGGGAACGCTCCTGCATCCGATCGGAAGCAATGGACGAAGCTGGACGACAGCACTCGGTGATGCTCTCCACAGAGGAGCTCGATGCTTTGATCGAGACAAGAGCCGCCAAGCTTATGGAACAGAGATAAAAGTCACAAGCCGAGCGGGCAGAGCAGCAAGCAACATCAGCATCAGGCGGCCGAGCGGAAGCACCTCAGGCCAACGTTGCATTTCATCGGGCCCTATTCCGCACTCCTGAAGCCACAGCAGCTAATCGGGATCGGGGATCTTCTTCGGATGAAATGCCAAGACGAGATAACAAAAAAGGGAAAGTCTCCCGAGCGGACGCATCACCCGAGCAAATCAACCGCCAATTTTCAGAGGCTATTCTACGAGACCCTCTGCCCAAGCACTACGTGCCCCCGACGATCGGTGAATACAATGGAACCACCGACCCGGATGATCATTTGGGTAAGTTTGATAACACGGCCACCCTACATCAATACACAGATGGGGTGAAGTGTCGGGTTTTCCTCACCACCCTCTCTGGATCGGCTCAACGGTGGTTTCGGAGGTTGTCGGACGGATCTATCACAAGCTTCAAAGACTTCCGTACGACCTTCCTCCACCACTTCGCCAGCAGTCGGCGCTACCAGAAGACGAGTGTCAGCCTATTCACCATCAAACAAGAGCCCAGGGAATCGCTCCGAGCCTATATCCAGCGGTTCAACCAGGTGACTATGGACATTCCAACAGCCACCTCAGAGACCATGATGAATGCCTTCACACAAGGCCTCGTGGATGGGGATTTCTTCCGATCGCTCATTCGGAAACCACCCCGAGACTACGACCATATGCTACAACGGGCCAACGAATATATCAACGTGGAGGAAACCCAAGCGGCCCGAAGAAAGGAAACCCCAACTGAGCGGGCTCCCCCTGCCGAGCGGAAGCCTCACATTGCTCACCAGCCGCCTAGAGGACCGCGGGCCGAGGCAATTCGTTCACATCATCCAAGATCTCATGTCCAAGAAGTAGCAGCCGAACGGCCCAAGCCAAAGAAGAAATGGACTCCTATGTTTTGTTCATTCCACCGGACGGACACGCACAACACCAGAGATTGTCGGAGTCTTCCCTTGATCGCCCATCCCGTTCCCCAGAGTGGCGGCCGCCGATCGCCATCGTCCGATAGGCGACAGAGAACTCACGGAGCCGATAAGACTATATCTGATCGCCGACAAAGACAAACTCCCGAGCGGCAGCATAGTCCAAGGCGTGAAAATCCTCGGACGTCTAGGGAGCAGCCTAAACCGTCCGCTCGGGAAGAAGAGAATAGAAACAACTCTTCCCGAGACGAAATCAACATCATAGCTGGTGGTCCGACCGGAGGAGATTCTAACTGAGCAAGGAAGGCGAGCGTCCGGCAGCTCCAGATCCATGCGGTCGGCTGCAGCCAGGAACGGGCGAGCGGACCCGAAATCAATTTCGGGCCCAGGGACTTGGAAGGGGTTGAAGTTCCCCACGACGACGCTCTTCTCATTAAAGCGGTAATAGCCAATTACACTATTCACCGCATTTTTATTGACACAGGAAGCTCGGTCGATATCATATTCAAAAAGGCATTCGATCAACTACAAATTGATCGAGCCGAGCTGCTGCCCATGATGACCCCCCTCTACGGGTTTACGGCAGCGGTTGACGGTCGGACAATCGACTAGCTATCTCACCGGGAGAAGAGCCACTCAGAGGACGCGGACAAACTTTGTGGTGGTGGACTCGGCGTACAACGTCATATTTGGCGACCACTCTCGATGAATTCGTCGTCTCCACTTTCCACGGAAGATCAAGTTCGATCGAAGATAAAGTGGGAGAAGTGCGAGGAGATCAATTAGCACTCGGCGATGCTACGTCGAGATGGTCGAGCAGAGGCCAATTCCGCTCGGAAGGCGTCACGGATTGATGTGAACGCTATAATCGAAAAACCTCCCTCTTTAATTTACGAAGAAAGAGGAAGTGCATATTCACCCGGAGGCCTGGCGTTCGTTGCGGCCGATAAGGCAAGCGAAGCAGTGATCAAATGCCTCAGGCGTGATGTCTTCGTCGCTGCCGAATTTAGCCGAGCTACATGTCGAGGAGAAAAGGATTTAATCTCATCATCCGGGCGGAGGTTGAGAAGCTTCTGGAGGCCGACCATATACGCGAAGTTCTGTTCCCGAGCTGACTAGCGAACGTACTATTAGTCTCCAAGCCGGGCAACAAGTGGAGAGTGTGCATAGATTTTCGGGATCTCAACAAAGCTTGCCCGAAAGACTTTTATCTTCTGCCTCGGATCGATCAACTGGTGGACTCCACAGCTGGCTGCGAGTTGATATGTATGCTCGACGCTTACCAAGGCTATCATCAAGTGCCGCTCGCCCGAGAAGATCAAGAAAAAGTCAGCTTCGTTACAGCCGACGACACCTATTGCTATAATGTGATGCCGTTCGGATTGAAGAACGCGGGAGCCACATATCAGCGGCTGATGAACAAAGTGTTCAAAGAGCAGATCGGGCGAAATCTGGAAGTATACGTGGACGACATTCTCATCAAGTCTGTCGAGCGGCTGATCTCTTTGAAGACATGGAGGAAATTTTCCGGATGCTACGGAAATATGGAGTCAAGCTAAACCCTCAAAAGTGCCTGTTCGGAGCAAAAGGAAGGCTTTTCTTGGGTTACATAGTGACCGAGCGGGGTATCGAAGCAAATCCCAGCAAGGTGAAAGCTCTACAAGATATCAAGAAATGGAAGTGGTCGGATATGACATTGTCGATTCATCTCAAAGACCGACTGCCTTGCGCAAAGCTACTAAATTTCACTGGGACGAAGAATGCGATCGGGCGTTCGAAAAAATGAAGGCATATCTGAATTCTCTGCCTGTACTAGCCAAGCCAGCCGTAGGTGAGCCGCTTTGTATCTATTTATCTTCAAATGAGCAAGCAGTCGGCTCGGCATTAGTGAGAGCGAGCGGAGAAGAGCCTGTATATTTTCTGAGTCATATTTTAAAAGATGCTGAATCTCGCTACACCGGGCTCGAGAAGTTGGCTTTCGCTCTGGTCCTCGCCGCTCGGCGCCTTCGTTCATACTTCCTGGCGCATACCATCATTGTCAAAACTAATAGCCCACTCGGACGAGTATTACTAAATCCAGAAGCGTCCGGACGGCTTATTAAGTGGACAACGGAGTTGAGCGAATTCGACATTCAATATCAACCCCGCTCGGCAATTAAAGCGCAGTCCTTAGCAAATTTTGTGACTGAGGTGCAGAATCCAGAGCCGGAAGCTATGTGGAAAATATTTGTGGACGGATCATCCACTCGGCTTGGGAGCGGGATTGGAGTACTGCTGCTCTCTCCCCAAGAAGAAAAGATGCACTTATCCGTCCGGCTGGATTATAGAGCTACGAACAATGAAGCGGAGTATGAAACCCTCATAGCCGGCTTGCAGGAAGCTCGGCATGTTGGAGCTGGTCGGGTAACGCTCCATTCGGATTCGCAGCTGGCCGCTCAGCAGCTCTCTGACACCTTTGAAATTAACAACGCTCGGCTCAAACTCTACGCCGAAGCCTTTGAGAAGCTTAATGCCAATTTTAGGGAAGTCATTGTCCAGAAGATACCCCGAGCTGAAAATCAAGCGGCCGATGAGTTAGCCAAATTCGCCATCCAGCAGCCAATTGAACAAGTATCTTTGGTGGCGCACGTCGACCGTATGGAGGGCCTCACGTTTCCGAGCGACTAGAGGACACCCATCATGGAGTTTCTCCGCTCGGGAGCTACACCGTCATATCGGGATGAAGCCTAGCTTCTGAGGAGGAGAGCCGGCCGATTCACACTCATCGGCGATCAACTCTACAAGAAGGCTTTCTCCCGCTCACTTTTGAAATGCGTAAGTTCGGAAGACGCACTGTACATCCTTTAAGAAGTGCACCAAGGATCATGCAGAGGGCATCCGGGCGGACGATCATTAGCTAAGAAGACCCTGCTGGCTGGATACTTTTGGCCGACCCTGCAAGCTGATGCCGCTCGGACCGTCGCAACATGCCTTTCTTGCCAAAAGTATCATACCTTCTCCCACCAACCGGCAGAGGAGATAAAGGCATCCACAATCTCCTGTCCGTTCGATCAATGGGGAATGGATATCGTTGACCCATTCCCTATGACGACCGGGCAGCGGAAATTTCTACTAGTGGCAGTTGATTATTTTTCCAAGTGGGTGGAGGCCGAGCCGCTAGCCAAGATCACCGAGCAGATGGGATCAAGAAATTTATCTGGAAACATATCATCTGCCGGTTCGGCATCCCCCGTCGACTTGTTTCAGACAACGGTCGGCAATTCACAGAAAAGTTGCTCGAAGATTGGTGCAAAAGTTATGACATTGAGCAACACTTCACGTCGGTGGCATACCCCCAAAGTAATGGTCAAGCTGAAGTAGCCAATCGGGAAATTCTTCACATTCTGCGCGCTCGGCTCGACCATTTGGGAGGAAGTTGGGTGGATGAAGTGTCGGGCGTCCTATGGGCCATCCGAACGACTCCAAAGGAAGGAACGGGCGTCACGCCTTTCCATCTGGTGTACGGCGGCGAAGCGGTGATCCTTGTCGAAGTCGGCGTCGAGTCCGTCCGGATCCAGAATTATGATGAGGGCAACGCCGAGCGGAGGAACATGGAGCTGGATTTGGTTGACGAGGAGCGAGCCAAGGCGTCCGTCCGGCTGATGGCGTACCGGTAACGGATGAAGCAAAACTACAACCGGCGCGTAATCCCCAGATCATTCCAGGTCGGCGACCTTGTTTGGAAGAAAGTAAAGCCGGTCGGCGACGTCGGCAAGCTGGAAGCTCCTTGGGTGGGCCCCTTTAAAATCATTGAAAAACTCCTCTCAGGCGCTTATTATTTGGAGGACGAAGACGGGCGGCAGCTGGATCGACCGTGGAGCGCCAATCATCTCCAGCCATACCGAGCTGGGTAAGAGGTGCGCTGATGTAATTTTGTATACGTTTCGGTCGCCTATGTACTTGTAATGCAGGAAGCCAAAATGATTAAAGGATGACAAATAGCTTCGCCGAACGGCTGTGTCAAAGTTAGCCTTAGAGACAGTCGAGCTCCGACGTTAAAAATCGAGAGACGAGCCGGCGTCTATAAACTCTCCGAGCAGTAGATCGTCGAGCTCCGACGTTAAAAATCGAGAGATGAGCCGGCGTCTATAAACTCTCCAAGCGGAAGCCCGTCGAGCTCCGACGTTAAAAATCGAGAGACGCGCCTATAAACTCTCCGGCGGAAGACCGTCGAGCTCAGACGTTAAAAATCGAGAGACGAGCCGTCTATAAACTCTCCGGCGGAAGACCGTCGAGCTCCGGCGTTAAAAATCGAGAGTCGAAACTCTCCGGCGGAAGACCGTCGAGCTCCGGCGTTAAATATCGAGAGACGGGGCGGAAGACCGTCGAGCTCCAGCGTTAAAAATCGCTATGAACTCTCCGGCGGAAGACCGTCGAGCTCCGGCGTTAAATATCGAGAGGCGGGCGTCTATAAACTCTCCGAACGGAAGACCGTCGAGCTTCGACGTTAAAAATCGAGAGACGAGCCGGCGTCTATAAATCTTCCGAGCGGAAGACCGTCGAGCTCCGACGTTAAATATCGAGAGACGAGCCGACGTCTATAAACTCTCCGAGCGGAAGACCGTCGAGCTCCGACGTTAAAAATCGAGAGACGAGCCGGCGTTTATAAACTCTCCGAGCGGAAGACCGTCAAGCTCCGACGTTAAAAATTGAAAGACGAGCCGGCGTCTATAAATCTTCCGAGCGGAAGACCGTCGAGCTCCAACGTTAAAAATCGAGAGACGAGCCGGCGTCTATAAATCTTCCGAGCGGAAGAAGGCAATAAAAAAAGGACTGCAAGTGTCCAAGAAACTTGCCGTCAATATCGTTCGACCGACTCTACGTTCCGCTCGGCTCAGAGCCCAAAGGTACTTCATCGGCTTCTTGCGAGCGATCTCTGCTATCAAAGCGGAATATTACATATTTAGCCGAGCGGAAGGGTCACGCCAAATACTTGGTAAAAATCCCTTTCGGATGCTAGAGGTGTGATAATAGATGGGCGGACAACACATATATTAGCTAGCCAAAGGGGCAAAGTACGCGAAAGTAAAGCATTGCATTAAAAATAAAACTTTAAACCGAGCGGCTTAAGTACAAAAAAGGATCATTTTTGGCCGAGCGGCCTAATTACATATAAAAACGTCTACTCAATATAATCGTAAAGGTCCTTGGGAATGTTGTTCAGGAGCGCCATTTGATCGCCGGCCGGAATAGTAGTAGAGTCCGGGAGAAGACCCTTAGACTTCAGATACGGAGTGGTGGCGGTCATAGCCAGGTCAAAGGCCGTGTACATCCGCTAGCAGACTTTCTCCGAGAATTCGGGCGAGCGGATGTAGCTTTGTCTTAGGGCAGCTACCCGACTCGGCTCGGCCTCTTGGTATTCTTTGAAGGCCAATTGAGACGTGGCGAGGGACTCCTGCAAAGTTTTCAGCTCGTCTATATGCTTGAGTGCATCAGCCGAGCGGCCTGCTTTCTCGCCATCGAGCTGGTCCCTCAGTTCCTTTACTTTCTGCTCTAGGCCCCGAGCCTCCACATTCTTTTTCTCCAGATCGGAGATGGCCGTGTTTTTTCGAGTGGTGGCCAAGGTTATTTTTGTGTCGAGCGACTTGACTTGTCGCTCGGACTCGGCCAAGGCGTGGGCCTGATCGGCCGTCTTCTTCTGCTCGGCCCCAACAGATCTTGAGCTTTCTTCAGCTCCTTTTGCAGCTCAGAATATGAAGGGCCTTGAGGGCCGGACGGACCGACTGCCGCCTTCAGTTGCCTCAGTTCTTCATCTACTAAGGCCAGGCGGTTGGAGACAGCAATCTCCTCCACCCATCTCTGACAAAAATAAGAAGTTGTTATTGGCCGATCGGACGGAATGCATACCAAACTCGAGAGAAAATAAACTTACCCCCGTGGCCTGCTGCATATGGCTATTGGCCAAATTTCGGAGGGGGATCAGCGCGACGCGTGCCCGAGCGTCAACCCACATCTCAGCTAGTGGACCCTTCAGAGTGAGGGTATGCTCGGGCGCTGTAGGTTGGTCGGCCTCTGGCAGCAGCTCTTCAGTTGGAAGATGAAGAGTGACTCGTATCGTGCGGCCGTGACCTGGGGTCATCTGACCGGCGGCCGGAAGAGGATCAGAGGCCAGCGCCGAAAACTGAGATCAGATGGTTGAACGTTGGACTGGTTGAGGAGCGGGCGGAAGGGAGCTGACTGGAACGGCCTCAATAGGGACCGTCGGCTCGTCCCATTCCGAAGAAGTCCAATCGGATGAAATGGCTTCAACCTCCGGAGCCTTTCCGCGAGCACTTGCAGTGGCTCGGGCGGAGGGTTGGACAGCAGACGTGGCTGAGCGGACGGGAGTCTCCGCTCGGTGCCTTTTCGGGCGAGGCTGCTCTTCTTCCGGAGCTGAGCCGTCACCCCGAGCGGAAGGCTCATGGCTGATGGTTGCTCCAGCCGTTGGCTCTGGGAGAGAAGCCTGAGCGGCCGACTCCCCATCTCCTTGGCGACCGCGGCCTCGAGCGCTGCCGCCTTTTTCTTCAAAATGCCGGCCATTACCGATTCCATGACGATGTCCGCTGCAAAGGAAATAAGAGAAATCAGTTAGCAATTAAAGCATATGCCCAAGTTAAATTCTTACCGAAGCTGCTCGGAAGAGGAGTCCGTATGGGACTCAGGCCGAAGATGTACATCACTCCTTCGTGAAGAAGCTTATTGATGTCAAGTCGTAGACCGGCTAGCATATTTGCGGCATGGAGGTAGTCCGGTCGGGTCTTGAACTTCTTCAGCTCAGGAGTGGGGGGTAGGTCGACCTGCCACTTGGTCCAGAAATTGGCCTGATCGGGCATACGAATATAGAAAAAATACTCCTTCCAATGTTTATTGGAAGAAGGCAGTTTGTTAAAGAAGACTAGGCCGGGCCGAGCTTGGAACATGAAGGTGCTCGGCTCGGACTGCATGGGGTAATAGAAATAAAAAAAGTCGTCCGGTCGGAGGGGGATGTTGTGAATTTTGAACAAAATGACAACACCACAGAGGAGGCGAAAGGTGTTGGGTACTAGACTGCCGAGCGGAACACCAAAAAAGTTACAAACATCTATAATGAAGGAATGTATGGGGAAACGCTGTGTGGCCGAGCGGAGGGACCGGCTAAAAGAAGTTCAAAATCATCGGGGATTTCAAAATTATCTGTCAGAACATCAAAGTCATGCTGGTCGAATCGTAACTGCATGGTAGTGTACCATGGGCCGAGGGACTGGTCTTCAGGATGAGAAAAACTAGCCATGGTCCAAGCGGGAGAAATCAAAAAGGCAAAAAGGCAGAAGAAAGACGACAGCAAGTGAAAGGAGTATCCTGGAAGCGAAAACTGGGGAAAGAAATGCAAAGAAAGCACCGGAAACGAGAAAGAAAAGAGGAGAATCTTATGGCAAAAGAATAAGATCGCCGGAGCTCTAGAACGCGAGGAATAACCGGGAGCATGCGAAAGAAGGAGTAAGGCGACGGGGGAGAAAACGAAGATTTTATAGGGTGGAGGCCGGGCGGCCTCCACCGTTGGATCTAGGTCACGGGAATCAAAGTGCGCATCGCGCCGTTCATTTCGAACCGCTTCGATCCCATCAAAGCACCACGCCGCCGTCGCCATACGATGACGACAGTGCACCACGTGGCAGTCAGTCATTCGAAGCATTTAATGAGCGCATGCTCAGCCTTAATGTCGAAGATTAGCACAGATTACGAGGAGGTTCAAGGAATGTTGCTGTTGACTACAAGGCCATCCCTGCGGTCGACCGAGCGGAGGATAATGGCACGAAGGCGCCGCTCGGCTAGATTCGCAGTCTAGTCAGTCGGACTAATCGCCTCCTTCGACTAGACTTGAAGGGGAGGCAAGTGATCCAGCGGTAAGAACAGGGGACCCCCGTTTTGGGAAGTCAACGCCACATGAAAGTCAAAGGGCAGGTGGCCGACCGGATAAGGGTGGGTCGACTGCCCGGACGGCCCACCGGTGTCTAAATGATGGCAAAAGGTGTCCCGGCGGGAGTCGGGGTTCCGACGCTCGCTGAACAGGATCATAGGGCCGAGCGAATGGCACGCTCGGTCGAAGACATAAGATAGCATACTGCGAACAGTTCCAACATAGCACATTATCGAGGATCTCCCAAGCATACTAGTGCATATGGAGGGCCGGACGTGATGTGAGTGTCGGCCGGCCGGATGGGAGGTGAGTGCCGGCCGGCCGGACGCCCCGACATGGAGTAGGGAGAGAAGGACAAGGAACATCTTCTGACAGCTGTCATGCTCTAGGACTAGGCCATACTCCAAATCTGGCGACAAGGTGTTCTGCTGTCCCATCGAAGACGTGCCTGGACTGTAGCAGTATGGTGTCAGGTAAGCTTTCTGACAAACACATACCGAGGTATGGGCTGAGGACACGTATTTGCCTCGGTAGGTGTGCGTGAGCTCCTTCACCGCTCTATATAAGGAGCCTTATACTTCGCCGGAGGTACGCATTCTACAATTCTTGGAGCCACTTTCTTGTTGAGCTTTGCCTGACTTGAAAGTCGGAGGGTCGTCGCCGGGAACCCTTTCCCGGCCCGACTTCTGTGCAAGTTCACCGGAGGTCCGGGCGGATAGTCAGCAGATCTACATCAGCCGCTTGGAGAGCGTCACGTGCCCAGCGTCCGTTGATTCAGCTTTCGGACAGGATCAATAATGCACAGCTGAATCTCAAATTCTAGATCTCTGATTGATTAAGAAGAAAAATTCTCAATAATACACCGCAGTTAAATCTCGAACTCTAGATCATTAATTGATTAATGAGAAAATTTTTAATAATATATCGCAATTCAATCTTGAACTTTAGATATTTATTAATATATTTGTAAAAATTATTAATAAAATTTAAAATTATTTTCGATCTGGAAAAAAAATATTAACTTAATTTTATTTTGAGTTTATTAAAATTAGTACATGTTCTTAGTAATAAAACAGTCAAATTATTTTTATTATTATTCATTAATATATTAATAATTTGACCATGCATTTTCCAGTTTTATATGTGGTTTTATAAATTATAGTTTTAATTATGAAATAATATCTATTGATTTATATGTTGAGAATATTAATACATTGGACCCTTTTATGGAAATACATTTATAGGTAATGGTTAGTGCATGAAATATTATCATCATAAGATTTTGGGTTCAAATCTCAGTATAGTCGAGGTAAATATCTCCCTCATGTGTCAGCCATTATTCCAAAGGCTAGTAATCAACCATGATTTACCTCCTCCATGTTGGCACTAAGACAAATTGATAGGGGTGCTAGGGGCAAGCGTAGTCGTCTTTTTGCCACCAAAATACAATCATGAAATGGAGTTGTTTACCTCTATATGTGAGATAAAACTCCACCGAACTTCACATAGGCACACACACACATGCATGCACACCTAGATCCGACCCCGGGGCCGACCAGTTCTGCTTCATTAAGTGAAAAATCGACGGACCGTCGGTTAACCGCGGGTTCGGCCTATCGGTTCAACAGATTTTTTTGTTTTCTTCTGTTGGAACCGCCGGTTAACCGATGATTCCTAGCCGTTGGAACCGACGATTCCTAGCCATTGAGGGAGGGGTGGGATTTTTTGGGATATTTTTTTCAACAATTAGGATCATTTGACCATTTTTTGATCAATGGCTATGATTTAATATCCATTATTATAAATAGAGAGCTCATTTCATCATTTTCACACACATCTTCTCTACTCTTAATCTCAATTTCGTATTCTCTATACCTTTTCATCTTCATTTCTACGTATTTTGTTTCCAATTTTCAATTACAATTGGAAGGAGGCCATAGAGGTGCATCATCTCAAACTCGGAAGGGAAAGGAAATAGTAAATCCACGGGAGGAAAACTCCAACATTCAATGCACTGATGATGAGATCGATCACCTTCCGAATCTGACACTCGAAACACAAGGAAGTACTGATGCAATTACTTCTAAGATTCAGAAAATTCCTCCTCTAAAGTGTTCTATTTTCACTAAACATTTTGAGAATGTCACTCTTCTGTTGGGAGAAATGCATGCAAAATGTAAGCACTACAATGTTTCATACAAATTTCAAGCCGCCGACGGTTATGGGTCGTCAAAACGGCATGTAGAAATGAAGCACTCGACGAAATATGAACTCGACCTTTCTTAAACACAATTATCAAGATTTTCTTCAACTAGCAGTAGTATTGATTTCGATTTATTTTTATATTCGGATAATAAATTAAGAAAATTATTAGCGAAATTTGTTTCTGTAGAATATTTTTCTTTTAGTTTTGGATCTAAATGCACATTTGAAGATTTTGTAAAAAATCTTTTAATTTATGTGCTAAACGTATTCCTAGGACTACACTTACTCATATAATTAAAAAATTACTAAAACCAGGAACAAAAAATTTAATTGATAAATTTAGTAAATTAGATAATAAAGTTTCTTTATGTTCCGATATTTGGAGTGATCATTGGCAAACACATTCGTATATGGGTATAGCTTGTCATTAGCTTGATAACTTTTGAAACCTCTAAAAAAGATTGTTAATGTATAGAGTTTTTTATGAATCACATAATGCTCATCACATCACACAATTATTATGTTTAATTTTAAAAGAATATGGATTAACTCATAAAATATTTTCAATATCATTAGATAATGTTAGTTCTAATATCACTTGTATAGATGATCTAAAATTTGTTTGTCAACGTATTATTGGTGGTTTATTTTTTTTATATTCATTGTGTATGCTATGTTTTAAATTTATGTGTTCAAGATGGATTAAAAATTTTAGAAAATTATATCAAACTAATTAGAATTATAATTCTTTATTTATGATCTCATCTATCTATAATGAAATAATATGATAGGTTTTGTAAAGCTAATGGAATGAAATCTTAAAAATTTACACGTGATGTACAAACACATTGAAATTCAACGTACCAATTATTACAAGATTCATTTAATATAAAGAATTATTATATTCATTTTTTATACAAAATATTAATACTAATATATATTTATTTTTACAACAATGGAATATTTGTAGTAGTATTTATAAAATTTCAAAAGAATTTAATGATGCAACCGAATAATTCTCTGTATTTATTATCTCACTGCTCAATTAGTATTAGAAAATTTTTCTAATATAGTATTAGTTTTAAATAAACATATTAATAATAAATTTTTATCTTTTTGCATCTTAGCTATGAAAACTAAATGAGAAAAATATTTTTATTTTATTCCTAAAATTTATTTAATTGTATTTGCTTTAGATCCTAGATTTAAATTACAAGTTTTACAATAAATGTTAACGGTATATTATGATCTTTAATTTCAATTAAAGATTCTTCTTCCCCTAATCCAGTTAATATTATATATAATGTTAGAATTTATTTATATAATATTTATAATCAATATTATATAAAATATGGAACACAGATTAATATTTCTGAAATACAATAAACTACTAGTAGTAATTTAAAATGTACAAAAGTATAACTTTTATTAAAAAATGAATAAAATGTCCACGATGATCCTCAAGTTTCACACAGAAACTTGAGAATTATTTTACAACTTCTTTTGATTTTAATGAAGCAGATAACGAAAATTTTGATATCTTAAATTAGTAGTCACAGAAGGTTCAAAGCTTTCCCATCCTCTCTGTGATCGCCAAAGAAATTTTAACTTATTCAGTGTTAACTGTTGTTGTGAAGAAGACGTTCAGTACCGACGACAACATATTAGATGAACGACGATCGACTTTGCCTCCCGACTTATTAGAAGTCCAAGCATTACTATACAATTGCACCAGAGCTAAGAAAAGAATCTAAGGAATACAACTTTCAGATGACAAAGTTGAAAATTGTGATACTGAATGAGTGAATACAACAGGAACGAGAAATATAAATGAATGACAATATAAAAGGGTAAAAATGTAAAAAAAAAAACTTCATGGCCTTTGATTTCCCTATACCCTAAGGAGATACGTAAGCAACTTAAATAAGTACAAGCTTTTTTTTAAAATAATTTTTATTTTTTATTTTTTTTAATATAATAATCTTGAACCGTGATGAACCGTGAACCAACGGTTCCGAACCGTGAACCGTAATTGTTTTGGGTGGTTAAGATTAATTAGGGGTCGACCTATCAAGAACCGTCAAATCGATGATTTCATATCATTAAACCGTCGATTCTGAACCATAATCAGATCTATGCATACTCAAGCCCATGCTCATCAAATGGACTCCACGCCACACCAATCATAAAAACGTACATTATCCATGTCCATGCACATCACATAGACTCCGTAACATACACATCCCCTCACCAATCACATATCCACGCATTTCTAAATCCATGCAAAAAACTAAAACAAGCAAGCCATGCAATGCAATCCATGCCTTGGCCACCAGTAACTAAAAAATCGAAGTTGAGGTAAAAGCTTCTAACTATGCCCACTACATCAAAAACCCATCACTGCATCACAAGCAAACCAATCTAACCTGGGTGCACATCATCATATGGTCAACAAAATACTACACAATTGCAGCACATGGATTGAAGTGTAACATCATGTCAGCTTACGACCCACCATCCGACACACATGGATTTGAATCTTCTGAAATAATGAATCAACATTCGGAGCAACGCCTTAAAATCAGTATTTATTTCTAACTTCTCACACTTAATAAATTAGGCTAGAGATACCTAAATATCAGTGTTGAGATTTTCGAGTCGCAAAAATTACTTTTTGCATTGCGGAAACCCCGAAGACCCATGTCACCGGATCCGTGCGAAGATAAAATTTTCATGTACTTGTTTTCTATCCTAGATCTACATTAGATCTACATAGTTAAGAGATTACCCTTGTAGCGAAGCCCTTCGCGAATCCCGCTCGTCCAAAATTTGCCGGATCTCAAGTGTGTTCTAGTAGACACACATCTATACGTATCCACACAAACAATAGAGATGGAGAAAAACACTTAGAGTGTGCTAGCACTCTAAAGGTGTTCGACCAAGGAGGAGGAGAGGGAGAGAAGAGAAGAGAGGAGGAAGAAGATGAAGTTACACAAGCACACCAAATGCACACTTAAGTGGTCGGCCACTTAATGGAGGAGTTTTTATCTCCATGGTATACCAAGGGTCACAACTCTTGGTCTCCCTCATGAGGTGGCACACACTCATGTAACCTTTGATGATGTGACACATCATCATTGGCCGACCCTATGCCAAGTCACAATGACATGGCATTTGGTCAAGTCAAGGTCAAGTCAAACTTGACTTAAATTCTCCCATGGTTGATCAAATCCAACCTTTGATTCAAGTCAATTTAATTTATTGAATCTCTATCCATTAAATTAAATTGATTCAATGAGTCATAATCTAAATTAGACTCATTGGACACATGAATCAAATTGAGTCCAACTCAATTAGTCTAGTTTGGATTACTTTTAATCCAATTTGGTTCATCACATGAACCTAATCCTATTTGGTTCATCATATGAACCTAATCTCCATCTAATTGCCCTTTGTGTGTGATCCTATAGGTTCTTGTAATGTTGCCAATGTTCCTAAACCCATTTAGAAGCATAAGTAATGAGCAGTATCTAGCAACACATCATTACTACCCAAGTTACAAGAATGTTGAGATCCAACGTCACCTTGTGACTACTAATTATGACCCTTCACAATATATGACAATGTCCTTCTATCCTTGACATCTAAATTGATCAATTTGAGGCATAGACGGTGTTATCCTCTGATCAATCTAAATCTTGAACTCCAAGTAGACTCACTATAATCAAATGAGCTCAATATCTCATATTGACTCATTTGGGCATGATCATGCACTTAGTGGTCTCACTTTATCAAGAATAACGATGTCACTCCCATTATATAGGAGGGATAGATCCCATCTACATCACTCACATCCCTCCGCATAATTTGTTACATACCCAGTAATTACCTTTATAGTCCACCCAGTTACGGGTGACGTTTGACGAAGCCAAAGTATGCAACTCCTTATGTAGGGAACCATGGTGACTTCAGGTCCAAGGACTAATAGTCATACTAATAGTCACGTAAGAAAGTATATGACACTCATATAACGATCCATGATACTTTCTTATGGCGGGTCATTCAGTATACATTCTCCAATGCATACTCATGTGTCAACTTGATATCTCCATATCCATGACTTATGAGATCAAGTCATTGAGTTGACCTACATGCTAGTCTCATCGTATTAACATTGTCCCTGAATGTTAATACTTGACTAGGAATGATTAAGAGTAGTGTTCTCTATATCATCTCACTATCGATTCAACCAATCGATTGATATAGATAAGAACCTTCTACTCAAGGACGCTATTATACTTAGTTATTTGGCACCAATACAAGTAAGTATAATAACCAAAACAAATGCCTTTATATATATAGGAATATAATACAATGAGTTCATACAACAATCATCAAATGATTGGCTCTAGAGCTCTAACTAACAGTCAGACCTTCATATTACGATTTCCACCCTTATAATGTCTCCAAAAAATCTACTGCAAGTCATCAAAAGATTAGAGATTATGATGGATAAATGATGGTTTGATTCCATCCATTGTTTTACCTTGCTCCAAAGGGCATAAGCAACCAAGCATATAAAGAATAAATGATGGTTTGATTCTTCTTGTTGTCGGCATAAGACACACTCCTTATTTGGTTTATGCATCATTCTATCCGTGGTTCTCAAATTACTATGAGCAAGTATCCATAGTATGAAGCGATACTTTAATATGATTTCCGGCCTCCACACCATTGAATTCTATGGAACTTCCGGCCCCTTGGCATGAAAAATTTGTAAGCATTTGTAACTCCTTTCTTGTTTCAGATCTTCGAGAGCCTTTTGATCAAAGGTGAGTTTGAATCCTTCTTTTGTCATACCCAAAAATTTGCACCTTTTATATAATAGTGACGTACCCACTTAACCCAAAGTGAATTTATTTTTGCTTGAATATTCCATAGTATTTTGTTTAATAATGCTTCATTCCATGCTAAGAGGTCCCTAAGCCCATAACTATCATCATGTTTAACTAGACAAATCTTTAACCATGCAATAGGTGGATGCTTTGAAGACCAAACAAATGTGCGACAAATGCCTTTTATCTTATCAATCACACCACTAGGAGTTAGGAAGCATGGAAAGCCAAAATCATGTCATACCTTGAAGAATTGTGCCCACTAGTTCCAAGCAACCGACGTAGGATAAAGTGTGCTTAGGCCGTGAGTTGATTTTCTTTGTAATAGCCTCAAGAAGTGGCCTATAATTTGCAATCCTTAGTTTCCCCGTAGCTAAAAGGATGCCCAAATATCTAAAAGGAAATTTGCCTTCTTGAAAACCCATAAGTTCAAGCAATTGGTTCCTCATGGTAGTGTCTACTCTCGCCAAGAATACTTGTGTCTTTTGTAGATTTGCCCTAAGCCCCAAGATCCCTCCAGAGTAATTCAAACAATCCACTAAGTGTTGTGTAGATGATTCATCCGCTCTACAAAATAGTATAAGATTATTGATATATATAATATGTATGATATCCACCTCCTTACACATAGGATGAAAATGAAAAGAATGCAACATGGAGGTTGTCTTTAGCTTCCTTGATAGAATTTCCATAGATAGGCTGAATAGAAGGGGAAAAAGTGGATCTCCTTGTCATAGTTCTCTTTTGCCACTAAAAACCCCACATATGCCACCATTCAAAGAAATAAAATAGGATACCGTGGAGATCTTGATCCATTCACAAAAGCGTTGGGGAAACCCTAAACCAATTAGACCGGCTATAAGAAAATCTCAATCAACTATATGAAAGGTCTTCTTCGAGTCTACCTTGATCATACATCTAAGTGAGATCCTTTTGCGAGTATACTTCTGAAGCAATTCTTGAGTTAAATATATATTATTACCAATAGAACGCCCTTGAATGAATGCCACTTGAGTCAGATCTAATAAGAAATCCAAAACATGTGATAGCTGGCTAGCAAGTATTTTTGATATAACTTTGTAGAAGACATTACAACAAGATATTGGTCTATAATCTGAAACACCAATAGTATGATCTCCTTTTGGCACTAGTGAGATGAAGGAATGATTTCATTGCTTGAGGAACTTGTCATGTTGAAAAAAAATTCTTACACAGTTACAATAAAATCATTACCAACAATATCCCATGAAGAAATAAAAAATTTCGAACCATAACCATCCGGTCCCTAAGCTTTTCCGCATCCAATATCATGTAGGGCGGCTTTGATTTCTTCCACATTAACCAACTTATATAAATTCTCATATCGGCCCAATGTTAACTTCCGCCCCTCAGGAGCATCGTTGTCCCATGTATTGCACACCTTTTTTTGACCAAGTAAACTATGAAAATAATCAATAAATTCCTCCGCTACTTCACCTATGCTTGTGGTTTGTTCCCCACTCCTTTTCTTGAGCATAATAATTGCATTTCTCTTGTTATATCTTTTCACCATGTCATGGAAAAACTTTGTACATTTGTCCGCGCTTCTCAAGTAAATATTCTTTGCTCTTTGTTGATAAAATTATCTTTCCGCTTCCATTAGTAGAATAACTTTCTTCCTTACGTGACTATACTCCAAGGGGGTTGGACCACAATCAAGAATGCCTAGGTATTTTTGATGATAATACGATGACTTAAAAAAAAAAAGAGTAAGTGTCTAGGTATTTTTAACTTTTATTCATCGGAGGTGGTCAATTTGGCCCAATAAAATTTTTTCATCGATTATAAGATAAATCTAGGAAACATGGGTTGGACCTAGAGTGGGCAATTGCCCACTCTAGGCTCGGACAAAAAATAGATATTAGATGGTTGTTGACGATGTGAAATTGAAATAGCCTTTCTTTGTGCTTTTATTGTTTCTATATATCAAAGCTGCTGTATTTTTTTCTCTTTCTTGGATCTCGAGCTTTCGTTGGTTATGCCTGTTGTCCACAACCTTCTTTTCTCGCAGTCAAGGGGTAACAACCACTGCTCTTTATTCTTTTAATTTTTTTTAGAATTAGATTTAATGGCTAAATCCCAATAATTTATGGTTGATTTATGACTTCATTGTGATTTGTGAGTTAGAGTCAACCGCTACCCTATCAGGCAATGACATCAAGACTTGTGAAGCGGAGAGCTTCAACCGCAATACTATTGTCGGGCCTGTCAACTAAACTGAATTGAGAGAAGGTTTCCACAACTTGTTCGTCAACAATAGCCACAATTTACCTACACTAAATTAATATCTTAGCTCTGCCTCTGTCGGGAAACACAAATAGATCATAGGGAATAGCGCAGCATCAAGAATGGTTTGAGCACAATAGATGTTTATTTGCATTGCGTGAGTATCGAACTCTCATTGCTTAGGAATCTCGTTCATCCACTTGTATTGCTTGGGAAACCCGTTCGTCCGTTTATGTTTAAATTTTCAGAGATGGAATGACATTCAACTCATATATTAACTCATATAAATTAGAAAATAATACTCATGAACAAAATAAATGTATCTAAGTGATGTCATCAAACATAATATTTATTCTAGGAGCACTGTAAGTTATCAGAGATTGTCTTAGAAGTCTATTTCAGATGACAAATTTAGATGCAAAATTTGACATAATTTAGTAACAAATTGTTGACCATCTACAAAGATTGTTCTTCCAATATTGCATGTAAGCATGTATGTTCCTCTCTACCTCCACAAATTTAGTGTCTTATCTCCACTGACATTTGCCAATGAAATAAACACGCATTTATTGTTATATAGTAGGAAAATACGAAATTAGATTTTCAGCATTTTATAATTATAGGCTGGTTGTACATTGATATAAAATGGGTTGGACCGGTTATCATCTGATTTGGGCCGAGTGGTGCACGGCATAGAGTCGAAGCTGACCTGCGGATTAGGCCTGGAAAGGCCCACACGTATGGCTTGATATGAGGCTGTGTTAAAACTAATACGAGTAAAAAAACTAAATATATACAGTGAAAAACAATTAAACAAAAAGCATATTTGTAAATATAAAAAAGTCACAATATATGAATATTTTCAGTAATTCTTGCTCACTTAACTTAAAAATATAAACCTAACTCGCAATAATCATAATTTTTAAAACAAACCTCGAGCACACAATTAATTGGTCACGATTTCACAATTCGGAGTGTTTTGATTTAAATTATCATATATAATATTTATGATGTGATTATCAAATAATCATATAATTAAAGTTATAGATAATATGTAATTTAATATTATTTAGTTTAATTTTAGATAATATAATAAAAATTTATTTATTTATAGTTTTTAATGTATAATATGTTATCTTGTGTTTAATCTTATTATTTTTTAACTAAATTAATTTGATAATTAATTAAATTTTAAAATAAATTAAATTAATAATATTAATATTTAATAATAATAATAATAATAATAATAATAATAATAAAAAATTGATAATATATATAATAAATAAATAAAATTGATTTTACATATGTAAACATTGTTTCAATTGAAATTTTGCTCTAGTAGATGGAAGCTCTCTGTCATTGGACTCTTGGTTACTTTTATAGTATTGAATCTCAGTATTGATAGGGCATAAATCTCTATTACTCGTATAAATTCATCTCAATTGTTGCTTGTCTTTTCAATCATCGTAATTTATTTCCTTCGTGTTACTCCTGGGGTGAACTGACAAAAGCACCGTGGACGAACATATTCATCTTTTTACCACTTGCCACTTGATTACTTTCGTAGCTACTCACTGGAAGTTACGTTTGAATTTCTAGTTCATTTATAACAAAATAGAAACTATCTAAAGAAAGTTATCTCTAGAAGAGATGCGTCCTTTGTTTATTGAATAATGATGCGGCCATATAGGGAAGTTCACTTGGCACAGGGTAAATTGTTAAAGTGGAAATCAAAGTTAAGATGATCAACGTTAAAATGTCAAAGGGCCGAACGGAGGATAGGTGCAACGGTCGGTCTGGGCATTTAGTGCCCGACCGACGGGAGATATGCCCGAGCGGACCACCCATCCAGCTCGGGATAATATGATAAGATAATCAAATGCTTAGTGTGGAGCAGCAGGACACTAAGGAAACTGGATAGCTTGTCCGAACGGGGGAGGACATGGTACTACTCAATCACCGCAAGGAAGAGCAACTGAGGTCACCAGAGAGGAGGAGTCCCGGCCGAGCGGCTACCTTGCTCGGCCAAGCAGCGAGACCTGGTCACGGATGGAACAGAGGAATCCCGGTCGAACGGCTACCTCACTCAACCAAGCAATGGGACCACTGTCGTATATCTCGACATCCTTTTGGGAGCTAGTGCCGCTGACACGAGGCATGGTCGACATGCAGATTGTACGGAGGAAGCTTCTACTGTCTTGTCAAGGATATACATGTCGTGTTAAGGTATGATGTCAGAGGTACTTTCCTGACAGGTCTCTTCATGGAATATATTAGAGAACGTGTCCACACCTCGAGGAGCATACACGTCACCCACCAGGGCTCAGTATAAAGGGAGGTCCATCATCGGCGAAGGTACGCGTTATTCACTGTTTGCGCCTACGTTACTGTTGCTCCACTTTCCTTCTACAATTCCGGTAACTGACTTGAGCATCGGAGTATTAGGATCGATTTGTAACTAGATAGGGGTGAATAGCTTGTCGTGCTTCATTTGCTTGCTTTGTGATGATGATATGTAGTGGATAGAACTCGAAACAAGACTCACAACGCTAACACGTAGATTTACTTGGTATCCACCTCAAGAAGAGGTAATTAATCCAAGGATCCACCCATGACACGCTCTCCACTATGAAAAACACTCTTTCTCGGTAACTACCGAAGGTGGAGAAACCTCGTACAACACTCACACAACAAAATACAATGCACGCAAGAATAAAATACAAGAATAATAAAGAAAAACCTCTTCTTGCTTGACCTTGTTTTTAAAGAACGCCTCTTGAACCTTGGAAATGCAGTAGCACTTGTCCCCAAGAGCTTCCAAGAACTGGCGGAGAGTGTCGGAGAAGATCATGTAAGCACTGTGTTGAAAAAGCTACAAAGAAGAAAGCTCGTCACGACTTTATACTATATGCTTCTAGGGCTCCCAATCGATTGGGCTTACTCTTAATCGATTGTCATGTCACATCCATGCAATCACAGTCGTCCATTGCTCGCTTCCTGCGCAATAGTCATATCCCAATATATTAACCAATTGATTGGGGAGGCTTGAATCGATTAGCTGATCGATTCAGAGTGTCTCTGTGCTCTGTTGGAAACGACATAAATCAATCGACCGATTGATTTAGGCTTCCTCGCGTCTGCGCGAGAAAACCAACCTCCAATCAATCGGCTAATTGATTGGGAGCCGTTCTGTGCTCGCAATAATGCTTCCCAATCGATCGGCTAATCGATTAGGCCAGCTTTCACTCGCAGCACACCTTCAATCAATCGGTTGATCGATTGCTCCATGGTTTAATCGATCGGTTGATTGATTGACCTCCCTTTTGTTGGTGCAACCTTAGGTCAAGGTTGACCTGGGTGACCCGACTCGAGTTGACCTGACTCGAGGTATATTTTGATGTTTGACAAGAATAGAGAAGTTATATTTTGATGTTTGACAAGAATAGGAACTTGGGGGATTGTGGGTGCAACCTTTGGTCAAGGTTGACCTAGTTGACCCGACTTGAGTTGACCTGATTCGGGAAAAGTCCAAGTATGGAGACTTGGCACGGAAAGGTCCAAGCAGGGAGCTTGGCACGGGAAAAGTCCAAGCAGGGAGCTTGGCACGGGAAAAGTCCAAGGATGGAGACTTGGCACGGAAAAGTCCAAGCAGGGAGCTTGGCACGGGAAAAGTCCAAGCAGGGAGCTTGGCACGGGGAAAAGTCCAAGTATGGAAGCTTGGCATGGGGAGTAGGAGAGGGCTCGGTAGCTCGTTCTCCGGACTATGTCAGAGAGGGCTCGGGAGCTCGTTCTCTGGACCGGACGAAGTCGAAGAGGGCTCGGTAGCTCGTTCTCCAGACTAGGTCAGAGAGGGCTCGGGAGCTCGTTCTCTGGACCGGACGAAGTCGGAGAGGGCTCGGTAGCTCGTTCTCCAGACTAGGTCAGAGATGGCTCGGGAGCTCGTTCTCTGGACCAGAGACAGTCAGAGAGGGTTCGGTAGCTCGTTCTCTGGACCGGATGAGGAAGTCGGAGAGGGCTCGGTAGCTCGTTCTCCGGACTAGGTCAGAGAGGGCTCGGTAGCTCGTTCTCTAGACCGGGAAGGCTTTAGGTTTAAGGCTGGGAAATTGGATCGGTCTGTTGACCGATCCAGTGATACCTTAGTTATCTAATCGGTCTGGTGACCGATCAGTAACCCAACAGAAGCTTTCTGTGGGTTATCTGATCGGTCCGTAGAACGATCAGGAAGCGATGTTATCTGAGGAAGCGAGGGGATTCAGAGAAGGGGGGATCGGTCTGTGGACTGATCCATCTATATCCTGATCGGTCCACAAACCGATCAGGGATACAGGACCGATGCCTGATCGGTCTGTGGACCGATCAGGGACCTCCTGGACCGATCAGGATGGAGCCTGATCGGTCCAGGCTTAGCCGTTGTGACTCAACGGCTAGATTTCTAGATTCTTCTGTGTCTTCTTCGCAGTGCAGTTTATAAGCCTCTACAGTGAAGGTGGAAACAACGCTCTTGAAGATTTTCTTCTTCCTCAAGACTGCGATCTGAGCTTTGCTGAGCTCTTCATTTTCTGAAGCTTCGTGTGAGCTTCCGTAGGCTGGTTTTCTAGCTGCTATTGTTGGATCCGTGAAGTTGCTGCTTCATCAACGGACTCCAGTCGACAACGAGAAGACAAGCAAACTGGGTAGTGTGTTTTTACATTCATATTGTACATTGTTTCTTGCTCAATTCTTTGTACTCCATTATTGCTGTTGCAAAAGGAATTGTGGTGAGGTTTCTCCACCCAAAAGGAGTATTTATTAGCCGATTTTCAGGGGTCTCATCCACCGACGGATTGATAGGATTCGTCCACCTTACGGACACGCCGAGGAGTAGGAGTATCATCTCCGAACCTCGTTATATCGTCGCGTTTGAGGTTTGATCTTCTCCACTTTCGTTTCTATCTTTTATTTCCGCTGCGCTAACTCAATTTGTAGGAAGAAACGAGAATTTGGGGTCGGCTATTCACACCCCCCCCTCTCTAGCCGCTATCCGAAGGTCCTAACACCTTTGACTTACTTAACTCAAGTCCAAGGTTCCCAAACCCAACATCCGGTCAACCGTGACCTGTTAGGACTTCTCATGTCGAGCATCCGGTTAATCTTAACCTGCTGGGACTTCTTCACCAAGTATCCAGTCAATCCTTTGACCCACTTGGACTTTTCTCCTCATGCCAAGTGTTTAGTTAACCTTGACCCACTTGGACTTACCGTCTCGTGCCAAGTGTATGATTCTCCATGACCCACTTGGACTTCCTTCCACCAGATATCCGGTCATCCTTGATCCATCTGAATTTCCTTGTGCTAAGTATCCGGTCACTCCTTTAACCTACTTGGACTTCCCAACACTAGGTGTCCGATCAATCTTCACCCACCTGGATTTCCATGTGCCTGGCTTCACTCACCATGTCATTCCATCTGCCTATCTTCACTCACTAGGACTTTCTATCTGCCTAGCTTCACTCACTATGACTTTCCATCTGCTTGGCTTCACTCACTAGGACTTTCACTTAGCTTCATTCACCAGGATTTTCCCACTGCCCGACTTCACTCACCGGGAATTTCACCACTAAGTGTCCGGTCAATACTGACCCACTTGGATTTTCCTTTCTACCAACATTCTTGTTGGACTTACCTTTGTCTAATCTCCAGTTAGGACTTTCCCAGCAAAGTATCCGGTCAACCTTAACCTACTTGACTCTTCTTCATATCAAACTGGTCAAACCTTAACCAGAGGATAATTGCACCAACAATCTCTCCAATTGGACGATTGCACCTATAATCTCCACATATAGTCAAACATCAAAATCCAAACATCAAGACTCAAGCTTGAGCCAACTCAAGCTTAGTCAACTAGGTCAACCTTGACCTAGGGATATTGCACCAACACGGAGGACCAACGTCGGGGACCCCTTCCTAGGCTCGGTACTGATGTTACTTGTTTTGCAGGATGGAGCTAGGTCTACAGTCAGTCAACGAAGCCGCCGCATCCCCGGCTTTTTACCTTCCCGCTTTCAGACAGGATCATTTTGGCGTTGTCTGTAGGAACGTAGCCTGCATCCAAACGAGAATATGGAGGACTCTAGACAATTCACCATGGTAACGCTGACGCAAGAGGAGCTCGACATGCTAATACAAGCCCGAGCGACAAAGATAATGGAGCAGCAGTAACAACAGGTGCTGGCCAAGCACCAAGAGCACAGTGACCGAGCAGACCAAATATCTACTCGAGGGAATAACAAGAAGTCAACCAACACGTGTGGGGAAGCGCCCAATGCGTCGATTCCCTTCCACTTAGTGTTGTTCAGGACCCCATCGGAAGAACGGGGCTGAGCGGACAAGGATCGGGGATCTTCATCGGAGGATGGGCCTGTTCGGGATACAAGGAAAGGAAAGGCTCCAAGGGATGATGATTCGCCTGAGCGGATTAATCAATAATTTTCGCAAGGGATTCTAAACGATCCCTTGCCCCAGCACTACACTCCGCTAGTGATTAGAGAATACAATGGGACTACCGACCCGGATGACCATCTGGCCAAATTTGACAACACGACCACACTTCACCAGTACACCGACGGGGTGAAGTGTCGAGTCTTCCTCACCACCCTCTTTGGATCACCGCAATGTTAGTTCAAGAGACTATAATTCAGCTCCATCCACAACTTCAAGGACTTCCGAGCGGTATTTCTACACCATTTCGCTAGAAGTCGTCGCCACCAAAAGACGAGCGTAAATTTGTTCTCACTTAAGCAAGGGCCCAGGGAAGCATTGAGGGCCTACATTCAGCGCTTTAATCAGGAGGCATTGGACATCCCAGTAGTCTCCTCAGATGTATTAGTGAATGCCTTCACTTCACCAAGGGGCTAACCAAAAGGGAGTTCTTCCAATCGCTCATTCGGAAGACATCGAGGGACTTTGACCACTTGCAAAGGAAAGTCACGGAATAGATAAACGTAGAGGAAGCCCAAGCAGCCAGAAGGAGGCAGGTGCCGAACGAACCCGCAGCAGCGCCTGAGCGGCGTCCATCGAGCAACCATCAGCCTCCCAAGGGGCCTCGATCGGGAGGAGCGCAACCACACAATGAGCCCAAACGCATGTCGTACAGCATGTGGTTGCCGGTCACCTGAAGACTACAAATGGCAAAGTGTGGACACCAATGTTTTGTTTCTTCCACCAGTCGGTGACACACAACACACGGGACTGCTACAATCTGATGCCAATAGCTAGCAGGCCGACTTCACGGGGATATCGCCGCCGATCCCCATCTCCTGATCGGCGACACAAACACCGATCAGTCGGGCGAAGGGAGGAAGAATAGATGGTTGTTGAACCACACCCTCATCAATCTCAGAGGGGGCACAACCAGAGTCCAGCTCGAGCCTCTGCCAAGCGGAGCAGACCTTCAGCTTGAGAGGAGGAGAACAGAAATAACGCTGCTTGGGGAGAACAGCTCGAGCCTCTGCCAGGCAGATGCCGAACGAACCCGCAGCAGCGCCTGAGCGACGTCCATCGAGCAACCATCAGCCTCCCAAGGGGCCTCGATCGGGAGGAGCGCAACCACACAATGAGCCCAAACGCATGTCATACAGCATGTGGTTGCCGGTCACCTGAAGACTACAAATGGCAAAGTGTGGACACCAATGTTTTGTTTCTTCCACCAGTCGGTGACACACAACACACGGGACTGCTACAATCTGATGCCAATAGCTAGCAGGTCGGCTTCACGGGGATATCGCCGCCGATCCCCATCTCCTGATCGGCGACACAGACACCGATCAGTCGGGCGAAGGGAGGAAGAATAGATGGTTGTTGAACCACACCCTCATCAATCTCAGAGGGGGCACAACCAGAGTCCAGCTCGAGCCTCTGCCAAGCGGAGCAGACCTTTAGCTTGAGAGGAGGAGAACAGAAATAACGCTGCTTGGGGAGAACAGCTCGAGCCTCTGCCAGGCAGGTGCCGAACGAACCCGCAGCAGCGCCTGAGCGGCGTCCATCGAGCAACCATCAGCCTCCCAAGGGGCCTCGATCGGGAGGAGCGCAACCACACAATGAGCCCAAACGCATGTCGTACAGCATGTGGTTGCCGGTCACCTGAAGACTACAAATGGCAAAGTGTGGACACCAATGTTTTATTTCTTCCACCAGTCGGTGACACACAACACACGGAACTGCTACAATCTTATGCCAATAGCTAGCAGGCCGGCTTCACGAGGATATCGCCGTCGATCCCCATCTCCTGATCGGCGACACAGACACCGATCAGTCGGGCGAAGGGAGGAAGAATAGATGGTTGTTGAACCACACCCTCATCAATCTCAAAGGGGGCACAACCAGAGTCCAGCTCGAGCCTCTGCCAAGCAGAGCAGACCTTCATCTTGAGAGGAGGAGAACAGAAATAACGCTGCTTGGGGAGAAATAGGAATGATCCCTAGTGGGCCGACCGACGGTGATTCCAATTGGGCAAGGAAATCGCACGCTCGGTGACTCAAGATCCATGTCGTTGGCTGCAGCAAAGAGAGGCCGAAAGACTCGAGATCAGTTTTAATCTGAAAGACTTAGAAGGAGTGGAGATCTTTCATGACGATGCACTGATCATCCAAGCGGTAATTGCTAACTATGTTATTCACCAAACCTTTATTGACACAGGGAGCTCAGTGAATATCATATTTAAAAAGGAGTCCGATCAACTGCAAATTCACCGAAATGATTTGCTACCCATGATGACTCCACTCTACGGATTCATAGGAAACGAAGTGTTGTCGATCGGCCAAGTCCGCCTAACTATCTCGCTCGGGGAGGAGTTGCTAAAGAGGACAAGGACCATAAATTTCATTGTAGTGGATGCGCCGTCGGCCTACAAAGTCATATTAGGCTGGCCAGCACTCAATGAGTTTTGAGCGGTTGTATTTATCTTCTGCCAAAAGACCAAATTCGCGGTGGATGATAAGGTGGGAGAAGTCAAAGGTGACCAGTTGGCCGCTTGACGATGCTACGTCGAGATGGTCAAATCTGAAGCAAGGGCCTCTCGAAAGAACCCGCGCTTAGAGGTGAATGCTATCACAGAGAACCCTCCTACGTTGGTCTTGTTGTTACAATCGACCTCTAGGGTTTTGATGTTTAACAATATGACCAAGGGTTGACCCAAACAGGACTTGATGTTTGGGAGAGAGAAGTCTAGTCAGGACTAGATGACTAGCAAAGGTAAGTCCTAACCAAAGGTTAGGCAAAGTAGAAGTCCCGGCGAGTGAAGTCGGGCCCTAGTGAGTGAAGTTAGGTGGTGGAAGTCCCGATGAGTGAAGTCGGGCCCTAGTGAGTGAAGCTAGGTGGTGGAAGTTCCGGTGAGTGAAGCCGAGCCCTAGTGAGTGAAGCTAGGTGGTGGAAGTCCCGATGAGTGAAGTTGGGGCCTAGTGAGTGAAACTAGGTGGAGGAAGCCATGGTGAGTGAAACCAGGCAATGGAAGTCCTAGTGAGTGAAGCTAGGCAACCCTAAGAGGTAACCCTAGGTTATACTTGAATTTTGTTAACACTATTTTTATCTATTGTGCTAACTCAGTGTTGTAGGGAAGTTCACCTAGGTCGACGGGCTGACCAGTTAGCTGACACGAAGTCCAGACGGGTCGACGGGCTGATCAAATGTCTGGCAGGTAAGTGAAGGTAAGTCACTAGAAGAGAGTGACTGTGAGGACGTGTTCCCGGGAAGGGAACATAGGCGTCGATCCGACTTAGATCCATTTCAGATATGTAAGTCGAGATCGTGACTAGATTCCGGTCTCGAGGAGACGAAATCTAATTATTATTCTGTTTTATTATAAACTGTGCTAATACTCTATTTTACAGGATATATAATTTACATTGCCTCGGACTAACGTTTTCTTGTAGGAAGGAGATTGCTGGAAAACAAGGATTCGGGCGTCCGGAAGGGATCCGAGCGCCCGGAGGCAAGTTTTATTCCCAAACGAGCTTCGCCATGTGGAGCACCCTGGTTATCTTGGCTACATCACATTCAGGGTGCCCTGAAGGTATTCGGGCGTCCCGAATCTCCTATATAAGGAGGGTGAAGGCTGGAGCAAAACAACGAACAACAAGATCTTCTATCACGTGCTCTGTTGTGCTCCTGCGATGCCGCGAGGCTACTCTGACAAAGTGCTACTGTTTTCCTTTTCTAATTATTGTCGGTACTATTTCCTTAAAAGCATTTCTACTTAAACATGTAATATTTTATGAATTGCCAGTGGATTACCCAATGAAAGCACTCGACGAGTGCGGGCCTTGGAGTAGGAGTCGACATAGGCTCCAAACCAAGTAAATTGATTTTGTGCTAGCGTTGTTGTGTTTTTCGCTTATTCCGCTGCATACTCGTACTAAATTTTTCAAATCGCTATTCACCCCCCCCCCCATCTAGCGAATTCTCGATCCAACAAGTGGTGTCAGAGCAGGTACTGCTCCGATTTGGTGCAACCTGTAACCCCCCCCCCCCCCCCCTCCACCCTCCTCACTACTAGTCTGTGAGGATGGAGCGCTACTGGACTACTAACTATACTTATTTAGAGTTGTTCACATGTAATTATCAATACATAAAACTCTCTAAACATGCAATTAGTGACAGCGAAAACATGAATAGCTTATCTCTACATTCTACTCCAGCATATATACCAACTAAAACATATCAATTTGTGTATACATGCTAAAAACATATCTAATAATCAGAACATGCATGCAATAATACTACAACTCAAACAATGGAACTATTGTACATGGCAATTAAAAGAAAGAATTCTAAATACATAAAGTCAATCTGATAATAAAATCATCAACATGAATAAACCATTTCAATAGTCTAAATACAAAGCAATCTTAATAAATTTCTAAACTGAGTCCCAAGGCTTCTATAGTCCAGACATCACACATCCATCTGCACCTCCTTGTCGCCTTCCTTCGCTATAGCTTTTCCTTTCCTTTATCTGCAGTAAGAGGAAATGCAACTATAAGCAAAATTGCTTAGTAAGCGCTATTTAACTCACAAGACTCGAATATGCATGCAACTGGAAGAAATCTAAAACTGAATGCTCAGGAAGAAATACTACTCATGCTCATCTAACAGCAAAAGAATCAAACATACTGAAATGCTAAACATGTAAAGCTGCTCATGCTCATTTAACAACAGTATGAAATTCTAAATAACATGCTAGCATAAAAGAAACTAAACTTGCTAAATTTAAACTTATGTGAAGCTTATTTCACTTGTTTAAAATTTATACTTTTATACTTGAAAATAATAATCTTCTATGAGGGTAAAGACCTCGGTCTTACTAGGGTCGAGACCTCGGAAACAGTCACCTGGATTTGTTTAACGACAACCTCGGAAGTCGGGTACTAGCCTTCTCAAGTAAAATACTTATACTTGTTAATACTTCTAATAAAAGAATGCTTTTTTAAAAACTAAAATGTTTAAACAAATTCTAACATTAAAATGCTTAAACAAAAATCTGCATACAAAGCTTTAGCCAAAAATCTGCATACCATGCAATCAAAATTCTGCATACTAAGCAAACAAAATTCTGCATACTATCCAAACAAAATTCTACTGGTTAAAGGATTAATGACAACAGGGTTGTTCTTTCCCGTGGAAACACAAAAAGGAATGGGCTGTTCTAAGCTCCAAATGAGGTTGTTTCTATGTCATACGTAGCACAAATAAATTTGAAACATGCTGGAATTTAAAACCCATATAAGGCTTATTTCATCTCAAATGCTTAGCACGAACAAAACTATACCCTGCTGAAACTAAAGATCCATGTAAACATGTTCACAACCTAAACTTCGATAAAGCAACAGAAAATTTTAAAGCAAAACATGCTGTAGCAGAAATTCAAAGCAGAAGGAATTTCTTGAACTCCTCTTAAACACCTAAGAATTTAATGAAACACTCGTTCTTATAGCAACAGATCTTAGGTTTTTCATATGGCAACAGAATTCTTCAAGCATGCTTCAAAAATAACCGAACTTCACAGCAGCTCCAATCAAACAATAAGGAAGAACTAAGCTACATGCTCAAAATTAATCCGAACCATTATATGTTCATTACCTAATAACAGAATCCGAAATCTACAAGGCTCTACATTAACCGATCATGCTTATTAAGGTAACAAACAGAAAGGATCGAAATCTGAAAAATACTAATTACAAGGCTTGAAGGAAATCCAACCCACATGCTTAAACTAAACTAATCATTTTCTTTCTTTCTTTAGGGTTCACGGCAGCAAGCAAAAAACAATCCTCCTTACAAACATGCTACGAAAATCAAGAAGAAGAATCTAACATGAATCCGAAACTACTCTACTGCAGGTGAGGAAGCACTTACCTTTGTTCTTGGACTTACAACCGAAATTGCTTAAAGGGCTTCGGAGAAACTCAAGCTCTCGTCAACTTCTTCACATCCACTTGTTCTCCTCGACAAGGTGATCACGATGGTGGAGAAACCTCTCGGAGCTCACCCTAGGCCGGTCGCCGGAGAGAAGCCCTAACTCGGCTTCGTTTTCTCCCAAGCACAGAACGGCGCCGCTCGAAATCGGGATCGGGAGAAGGTATTCCCTCTTATCCTTTACTTAACCCTTTTTATACTTAGGTATTTTCCGATTCTGTTATGGCTTAATACCAATTCGTTATTGATTTGTTCACAAAACACCTGTTGAACGCTTGGCTATTGCGGTTTGCCTAAGTCTTGGATCGGGTCGGAGGTCGCGGGTTCGAACCTCTTTTATATTTAATATTTTCTGTTTTCTATTACTGCTTAAGTTTATTTCGCTATATATTTAATCAGCATGGCCCTGCTGGGTTCCTGGTCATCCGAGACATCTTAAGGCTTTGTTTAATCGGAGGTCTCCGGTTCGAACCTCGGCTCAACTTTTTTATTTTTGCAACTTGTTTCTTTTGGTAAAAATACCAAACGAACTCCAAAAATTACATAAAAATACTCTAAAAATTTCTAAAAATCTCTAGAATATTTTTAAAGCATCTCTAAATATTTTTAATTACTATTAAAACTCGGAATAAGGAAATTTGGGTTGTTACACAACCACCAATCAGGTAAAGGGGGGTCTTTTTTTTTTAAAAAAAATTAGATATTGTTTGTTCTTAAAATATATTCTTACGCCTTTCGGTTTTTCCCTCAAAAAATATTTATGAAAAATTCATTTTTATTTTTTTCACCATTAGTTAATATTAATAAAATATCACATTTATCAAAATTTGAAATAATATTTTTTATTAATATTTTATTATTTTTTTAATTAGTGAAATATAATATTGTTTCTCCAGCACTGCTAATCCAAGACCAAGTCTTGAGATTTTTTTTGTTTGTTTCCTTGTGTGCAAGACTAATGTCTCTTCTAGAAGGACGGAGCATCCACGAACCACCTCCATATGAGATGTACGAGAGATATGAATTCAATTTGTGGAGGATGCAGATGGAAACCTTTATTCTTATGAACAACCTCGATGGTGGCATGGAACTGAGAAGACCAACACAAAACTCAGAAGTAAACCAAAAGGTAATAAAGTTAGTTTTAAATTTATTACCTAACGAAGTTACTTGCAGGATAGGGAAGGTCAAGGATGACCACAAGTTTTGGACTTGACCAAACTTCACGAGGAGCCGTTGGAGTTAGACGATCAAGTCAAAATCGAATCCAGACTCGAGTCAGATCCAATGGAAAAGCCTACTGAATTAGGGGATACGCTTAAAGTTAGTATAGTTTACCAAAATATCCCTATCAGTAGTAGGTTAAATAATCTGCATGATGATTCAGATAAGTATGAAATTATCCCAAGTATAGTGCATGATAATCTAGATCTATATGATTTAAATTCAATATCACAAAATAATCTAGATTCTGATCAAGTCAATGAAGACTATGATCAATTTGACATCAACCTTGACTTGATCAAACAGAACAATGACCAAATCAATTCAAATAATTTAGTTAATTCAGAAAATTTAAAATTAAGTCAACATTTAGACATAAGTAAGTCAAACATTAAAATAAATTCGAATTTAAAAATTAAAAATGAGAAAATGGATAAAACTAATAAATACCTTAATAAAGTATTTACTAATCTAGCTAAAATTAGTTTAGAAAATGCTATCCAAAATCAAGATAGTTTAATAAATAAAAAAAAAAATTAAATATAAGACTTATCTAATAAATTCCACTAATTATATCAACTTAACAGACGAAGAAAATACAAGGATAAAATCAAACACTTTGAAAAAATCAAAATTAAATTTAACAAACTTAAAATTAAATGTTAAAGATAACATATTAAATAAAGATAATCTATAAAATTCAAAATTAACAATTAATAAAAGGTTAAAAGATAAACCTTTTAAAAAATATAATTCAAACAATTTAATTAATTCAAATTTAAAAATTAATAAAAACTTAAATTTTAAAAATAAGCTATTAAAGAAAGATAATTCAATTAACTTAATAAAATTAAAATTGAATGAAAATTTAAACTTTTAAAAGGAAAATTTGACTCATCTAATTAATTTAAAATTTAAAACTTAAATTTAAATTACAAATTAAATAAAAATACAAAAAAAATCAATAATTTAGGGGGAGACTCCAAATTAATTGGCACCTTCAAAAATAATTTACTCGACAGGGTAACCAAAAGTAATCTACCCGACAGGGTAACCAAAAATAACATACCCGGTAGGATAATTAGGATTAGAATAAAAAGGGATAAAGTTTAACTTGACCTACGGTACTAGTGAAGTTTTGGATGATAGTAGGTTAGGGAAGCTTAGTCTATGCATGTTTAGGAAGATATGACTTCGACCTGGTACATTTGGCTAAGTGGAACTAACTGAAGCTACCCCTTACGGATCCTAACTAGTTAGATTAAGATTTTATATTAAGTCCAATGGATAGGACTATTTGGAAAACCTCGAAGGTATGGTAACTCTAATGATGTCCAAGTGACTCACCATAGCCAAGAAGTTTATCCAAACAATGCTTATTTGCTGAACTCAACACTAAACCTGAATCTAAAACAAAGTTAAACTAAACCCCAAAATTGAGCTTAGAGGATTCCCCAGATTGAAAATTTAGATCAGGTGAGATAACTAAGTACTGAACCTTAAAATTAAATTAAATAAAATAATTTTGTATTAAAATTCAGTTCAAAATAAAATATCTTATTAACATAAAATTTCTTTTAAAAATAAAAAATATTTTTAATTTAAAATATCTTTTTAACATAAAATTTATTTTTAAAATAAAATATCTTTTTAACTTAAAATTTATTTTAAAAATCTCATTAACTAAAAATTCTTTTAAAAATTATTTAAAAATTTCTTCTAAAATTATTTAAAAATTATTTTTAAAATTCCTAAAAATTATTTAAAAATCATTTAAAAATTATTTTTAAAATATTTAAAAATTTATTTAAATATCATTTAAAAATTATTTAAAAATTATATAAAAATCATATAAAAATCATTATAAAAATTATTTACAAATTATTTTTAATATCTTTTAAAAGTTATTTAAAAATCATTTTAAAAATTATTTAAAAATTGTTTTAAAAATCTTTTTAAAATGATTTAAAAAATTCTTTTAAAAATTATATAAAATCATTTTAAAATTATTTTAAAAATACTTTTAAAAATTAATTAAAATATTCATTTAAAAATTATTTAAAATATTCATTTAAGAATTATTTAAAAATCATTTTCAAAAATTATTTAAAAAATACTTTTAAAAATTATTTTAAAACGATTCTAAAAATTATTTAAAAATATTTTTCAAATCATTTAAAATTACTTAAAAACCATTTTAAAAATTATTTAAAAAATTCTTTTAAAAATTATTTAAAAATTATTTTAAAAATGTTTGCCAAATTATTTAAAAATCATTTCAAAAACTGTTTTAAAATTATTTTAAAATTTATATAAAAATCATTTTAAAAATTATTTTAAAAATTCGTTAAAAAAATATTAAAAAACCATATTAAAAATTATTTTAAAATTATTTTTTAAATCATTTAAAAATTATTTAAAATTCATTTAGAAATTCTTTTAAAAATTATTTTAAAAAATCGTTTAAAAATTATTTAAAAATTCTTTTGAAAATGTTTTAAAAATGATATAAAAATTCTATTAAAAATATTTTAAAAATTATTTACAAATCATTTTATAAAATTATTTAGATTGAAAAATTATTTACAAATTATTTTGGAAAATTCTTTTAAAAATTATTTAAAATTCAATTTAAAATGGTTTTAAAAATAATTTAAAAATAATTTTAAAAATTATTTAAAAATTCTTTTAAAAATTATTTAAAAATTCTTTTAAAATATTTTAAAAATTATTTAAAAATCATTTTAAAATTATTTAAAAATCATTTTAAAAATTATTTTAAAATTATTTTTCAAATCTTTTAAAAAATATTTAAAAATCTTTTAAAAAATTATTTAAAAATTATTTTAAATTGTTTAAAAAATTATTTAAAAATTCTTTTAAAAATATTTTAGAAATTTTCTTAAAATCCATTTTAAAATTGTTTTAAAAATTATTTTTAATATCATATAAATTTTATTTTAAAATATTTTAAAAATTATTTTGAAATTCATTAAAAAAATATTTTAAAATCTTATTAAAAAATTCTTTTAAATTATTTAAAAAAATTCTTTTAAAATTCTTTAAAAATAAAAAAATCTTTTAGAATTTTTTAAAAATGCTTTTAAAAATTATTTTAAAATGTAGTTTAACTTAAAAATTATTTTAAAATTATTTTAACATAAAAATTATTTTAAAAAATAATTTAACTTGAAAATTATATTTAAATTATAAAAAAAATTTAAATTTTTAAAAAAAAATTTATCTTAAATCTTATTTCAAAAATTATTTTATAAATTAAATTTAAAAATTATTTTATCAAAACTAAAAACTAATTTAAAAATTATTAAAAATCAAATTTAAAATCAACCTAACTAAAATTTAAATTAAATTAATACTGATTAAATTAAATTTAAAATTTACTAAACTAAATTAAACTAATTAAATTATGTTAAACTTAAAACTTAAATTAAGTTTAAAATTAAACTCTAAACGTAAAATTTAAACTTAAAATAAAACTTAAATTTAAAATTAAATTTAAACTTTAAAATTAAATTTTAATTAAGTTAATCTTAAACTAAACCGAAATAAAGTTAAATTAAAATTAATTCCAAGTATATGTTACTTAAATGTAATTTAACAACTTAAAATCAACCACTTATTTAATTTACTTAATTCATAATCTTATTTTTTTTTAAAAATAATTAACAGATTAATTGATCTACTAATTTATTCAACTTCGAATTAATACTGACTACAAACTTAATTAATCCTACTTAAATTAAAATAAAAAATGAAATAAATCGCGTCATGGCCTCGTCGTGTCCTCGGCAAACCCACTACAAAGTCCATGGTAATGTGTTCTCATTTCCACTCAGGAATAGGAATCCACTGAAGTAAACCGGCAGGTCTTTGGTGCTCGGCCTTCACCTGCTGACAGACAAGACATCTAGCTACATATTCCACGATGTCTTTCTTCATACCGTTCCACCAGTAAGAACGCCTCAAATCCCGATACATGCGGGTCTCTCCTGGGTGGATCGCAAATCGAGAGCGATGAGCCTCCTGAAGTAGCTCTTGTAAGACCGGATGAGACTGAGGTACGCATAATCTGCCTCGGAAGTATATAATACCCTCCTCGTCTCGTGTGAACTCAGTCTGCTGCCCGGAAGCTATCTGGCTACCAATGAACTGCAAATGTTGATCACCAGCCTGGGCCTCTCAGATCCTCGTCCTGATCGACGACTGAGCAACCATAGTAACAAGAATACCCTGCTCTATATGTCCCTGCTCCTCAAGGTCTAACTCGGAAAAACCCTAAATCAAGTCTATAACTAAAACTCGGTGGCAAGCCAAAGTCCCTCTGGACTTCCTGCTGAGTGCATTGACAATCACATTAGCTTTCCCCGGGTGATAGCTAATGGTACAATCATAATCCTTCAGGAACTCCATCCATCTCCTCTGTCGGATATTAAGCTCCTTCTGAGTAAAAATATATTTGAGACTCTTATGATCAGTGAGAATCTCAAATGTAACGCCGTATAAATGATGCCGCCAAAGCTTCAGAGCAAAGATGATGGCAGCTAACTCCAGATCATGAACTGGGTAGTTCTTCTCATGCTCCTTCAACTGTCGGAAAGCATAAGAGACTACTCTGCCGTGCTGCATCAGAACAACACCCAAACCCTGAAGAGACGCGTCGGTGTAGAGTACAAATCCATCCTCTCCAGAAGGTAAAACCAAAACTAGAGTCGACACTAATCTCCGCTTCAGCTCCTGAAAGCTGGTCTCGCAATCCTCGAACCACGTGAACTTCACGCCTTTCCTGGTAAGGTGTGTCAGCGGCATAGCAATACGCGAGAAACCCTCGACGAACAGTCTGTAATATCCTGCTAATTCCAGAAAACTGCGGATCTCCTGTACTGATTTCGGTTGCTCCCAACTGGTGACAGCCTCGATCTTCTGAGGGTCTACTGAAATACCTCTGCTCGAGACCACATGTCCCAAAAAACCGACTGAGGATAACCAAAATGCACACTTGCTGAACTTCGCGTACAGCTGATGTCGTCGAAGAGTCTCCAAAACTATGCGAAGATGCTGCGCATGTTCCTTTTCAGAATGCGAGTAAACCAATATATCATCGATGAAAACGATAACAAACTGATCAAGATACTCCAGAAAGACGCAGTTCATCAAGTCCATAAACACCGCTGGAGCATTAATAAGCCCAAATGACATTACCAAAAACTCATAATGACCGTACCTGGTACAGAAAGTTGTCTTCTGAATATCAGATTCTCTGACTCTCAGCTGATGATATCCGGATCGCAGATCAATCTTAGAATACACTGATGTACCTCTGAGCTGATCAAACAAATCCTCGATCCGTGGTAAGGGGTACTTATTTCTGACGGTCACTGCATTCAGCCGTCTTTAGTCAATGCACAATCTCAGTGTACCATCCTTATTCTTGACAAACAATACTGGAGAACCCCTTGGAGAAACACTAGGGCGAATAAATCCCCTGTCCAAAAGCTCCTGGAGTTGAACCTTCAGCTCGTTCAACTCGTTTGTTGCCATACGATAAGGAGCTTTCGATGTCGGCGCGATCCCCGGAATCAGCTCAATAGCGAACTCCACTTGCCTTCTAGGAGGCAAACCTGGTAGCTCCTCTGGAAATATATTTGGGTACTCTCGGACTACCGGAACGTCGGAGAGCTGCGAACTACCCCTATCGTCAGTACTAATCAAAGATAGTAGAAAACCCTGACAACCATGCGACAACAGCTTCTGAGCCTGAATCGCTGATATGATCGATATGCCGTCGTCTCTGATGTTAGTGAAATCCCACGAGGGTTGGTTCGGAGGCCGGAATGTGGCCACCCTTGTCTGGCAATCAACAGTGACATGATATGCTGACAAATAGTCCATGCCAAGTATAATATCAAAATCGACCATTTCCAATACTAAAAGATCTACCGTAAGTATCATGTTGCCAAAATCTAACGGGCAACCTCTAACCTCCTGGGTGACATCCAATGTATCACCGGACGGTAGAGAGACGATCAGTCGTTGCAGCCTAATAGTGGGTAATCTACCAATCTCTCGCATAAAGGTACAGGATATAAATGAATGCGAACTACCAGTATCTATCAGCATATCAGCAGATAATGCATAAATAGAAATCGTACCGCGGAAAACGGATCCATCGGCTCGCTGCGCATCCTCTCTGGTGACCGCATGAATACGCCCAGTCTCTGGCGGAGGAAGAGGTGGTAACGCTGCTTGCGACTGCTGCGTCTGGGCAGGAGCCTGCCACTGAGGCGGTACTGGATACTGTGCCAGAGAAGTCTGAGAGGGCGGCGACTGATACTGTACCGATAGCTGAGACTGCGTCTGATACTGAGCCTGTGTCTGGGGTTGCAGCTGATACTGCCCCTGAGTCAGATAATGAGGTCCCGGAATGGAGCTCTGGGGTACTATGGGAGTACTGGGGTACTCCTGTCCGAGCATGCCAAATGCAGCTGCTGCAGGGGGAGCACTCCGCTGCTGGCCATGCGAAGGTTGGGCTCTTCGCCCTCCTCGATAAGTTTCGGACTGACTGAACTGTCCTCCATGACCAGACCCTCCTAAAGTCATATGGTGAGTCTTTTGCGGACAATCTCGGCTCTGGTGCCCAGGCAGTTTGCAATGAAATCAAACTGACTGTCAGAGAGAGCAGGCTGGGGTGATGTGATCTCTGGACCCACATCTGAAACAGCGAATATCGCTGGAGGGTTGTATCTGGTTTTGTTGTGGAGACCGGAAATGTCCTGAGGAAGACTACCTTGACTTCTGAGGCCTACGAAATACCCTAGAAGTACCCTAACCTGGCCGACTACGACCGCTCTGCTGCTGTGTAGCTTGTGGCTGCTGGATCTGTCCAGACGTCTGACCAGGCTGCTTCCTTTTTCTGTTCGGAAACGCTCTCTGCTGAGCTGACTCAATCATGAGGGCTCTGTCCAACGCCTCCAAATAAGATGCGCAACCATGACCGGCAAGCCTTACTTGCAAATGTCCATCCAGCCCCTGCATAAACTGCTGCATACGTGAACTGTCCTCAGCAACTAGCTCTGGACAAAATCTGGCCAATCTGTCAAACTCTGCATTATACTCTGTCACCGACCGGTTGTTCTGTCGTAGACAAAGGAAATCCTGCCGGTGAGCCATCGATAAGCTCGTGGGAAGAAGCGGCTCTCAAAAGCCTCTCTGAACCTGACCCAAGTAATGTTCTGCTCGTCGATGATGGAACGCTGCGTAGCCCACCAGGTGTCAGCCTCGTCCCGTAAGTGAAAAGCAGCTAGCTCTGCTTTCTCCCACTCGGAGCAAGATATATAGAAGAAAGTGTGCTCTATAGTCTCTATCCATGACAGGGTCACACTCGGATCAAGGTCTCCTCGGAAGAGTGTAAATCGACTCTTCATTGACTCTGCTAATGCTGGGATCCGAGCTCGTGCCGCGACAATGCTAGTGAGATGTGTCGGAACGGCTACCTGAACTGGCGGAACCACTGGAGCTGGTGCTACAGGTGGTACCGTTGAATAGACCGGGGGAGGTACTCCCGGTGCTATTGTATAAACTGAAGCATATGCCGCCGGTGGCACTGCAGGGTCAGCATAGGTTGTCGCGACTGGATGTACGGTAGGTAGTGGTACCGGATGTGGAGCAACCGGTATCGCTGGCACAGGTGCCACTGGTGTCGGGTACACGGTAGGTCCAGATGGTGGTGGTGCCGGGTATGCCGTAGGCTGGGCCAGAGCAAGTGCGGGGTATGCCGGTAGTACCCCTGGTGGTACCGTAAATACAATAGGGGTGGATACAGTCGGTACAACCGAGGTAGGTACCTCTAAAGGAGCCATCAGGATCGGAGAGCCCGACGCGCCCGCAGTATCCTGAGTCTGTCCCTGACTGACAGGCTCAACCCCAGTAGGCATCAATGGCAAGTCCAAAGATCCCAAGGTCCTCGTACGTGGCCGTCTAGCACCATGTCTCGCAGTAATACGTGTAGATCTCCTCATATCTGTTAAATTATATAATAGATATTATTACAAGTACAACAATCATAAAATAAACATCATACCTATTTGTCGTCTGGAGATGTTCCGTCGCTGTCCAGTCCCCTTTTTCCTCGAAATTCCGTACAAGAAAATCATCGAAAATCCATATAAATCCGAAACGGAAGTCCAAAACATAAACATAAGGGAAATCCGTGCTAATCCGAAATAAATACCCAGTTTGACTCGCAAACTTGGGCTAACCCAAATATCCAGAACATCATAAGCAGGTATCATAACCCGCTCTGATACCAATAAATTGGTATCAGATAAATCTTGAAAATCCGTAACAAGAAAAACAAAAAGTATCGCCAAACTTAGCTCTGATACCAAATAAATTGTCACGCCCCGGGGGAGTCCCTATCCGAAGAAATTTCGACAGCACCTCCCTTGTACGGGTGACAATCTGTAACTTTCTACAATGCCCTCTGGGCCACATATACCTCGGCCAACACGGCCGGAACGATAACAGTAATAAAAATATAACACAGAGTCATCCACGCAGTATAATAGTTGACAAACTAGAATAGTAATAAGAAGACTCAAAAACAACCCTACTCAACTGCACTCACAAAGCACAAAACCGACATCCTATTCAACTACACTCATAAAACACAAATCACAACGAACTTGCCTCTTCTTCCATCCAGGCAGGCATGTAGCAAAACAAATCCAAATAAAACTTATCGACAATATCCATAAGGTAAACTAATACAAGTCCAGATAGTGCAATAAGAAACATAACAAAAGACTAAATAACTCTGGATCTTCAGGGGACTAGCGACTGGAACTCTCCGCACAACATCAACCTGAAAATAGCAACGGAGGAGGGTGTGAGTCCAACACTCAGCGGGTAACAACTGATATGCATAATAAAGAAAATAACAACCAGCACTAATCATGCGTACAGTCTCCTAATACAAGAAGGATAAATGCAACTGAAACAAACAGGAGAAAACTGTACTAACCAGGACCAGAGTATAAGTACAACAGGGTCGTTAGACTGAGAGTGTCATAAATCCTGTATGCATGTCAATCATATGCATCCATATAAATACAGCAAGTAAATGCAGCAAACACAAGCAATAAATGCATCATGCATATGATGCAAATGTCATGGTCACCCCTGACGCCAGTCAGTCATCTCACACACAATGGTGAGACCGAGTGGGTAGGGCTGTGACAACCGTGCACTCTGCCATCACTGCTCCTGATGAGTGATCGAGTGGACGGGATGCTGTCGGAGTACACCTATCCTCCTACCCCAAATCATAAATGGGGGAACTCAATGCTCTCATCTCCCGGTACACGATGACGGGGAGGAATCTCTGCCGGCTACCACGCTGCGTCACACTACCCATGAGTGGACCAACAGAGCCAAACAGAGTCCAACCGCCTGCTGGCTATCACGCTGCTACACTAAACCAGCGGAGCCAAACAGAGCAGAACCGTCTGCCGGCTACCACGCTGAGTCACTAGACCAACTGAGCCAAACAGCAGAACTGCCACACACCTGTTTGATATACCACTAACCCATGAGTGGTGGTGTGTACAGATACATGTAACTGGCGATGTGCTCAACAATAATGGAGCAGACTATCACATAGCATGCAATCATGCGAGATGATGCATGACACTAAACATGGCAATATCTTGAACCGCATAGCAATATCCATGTATAAATATAAAATGTGTACCATAGGACAATAAATCAAATCAAAGGTACACATATCAGATAAGGTATCAAAAACCCTAGGTCCTGAACATAATATATAGCATGATTGTGTCACTACCCCTATAAGCATGTATAATCAGATAAGTACTAACATGATGTGCATAACAAATAAACAAACAAGCATGTATCAGATCGGGTAGTGATCAACCGAAGTAAATGAGAAACACAATCATTGCTATATGTTAAAAAATATTATTATGCATATCGAATGACATAAAGTCAAAGTACCCGCCTCCAATCGAAAAGGTCCAATCCGATAATCGAGATACTCATCTCGCGTCAAAATCCTGTGTCAACCATATAATGTACAGTTTTATTTAGCTACAAATTTAAAAGAATAGCTAAATAAAATCTTCTAAATTAATTTAGGGTAAAACCCTAATCATTCCACTACTCGATTACATTAAAACCTACACATGAATCCAAGTTAACAATTCTTGCTAACACTTCTCATCTACAACAAGGATCTGTTACCCTACATCTTACCTAGATTCACAGTCGTTGCAGGAACCAGTAGCCACTGAATGGAGTGGCTGTCAGAACCGGGTAGCTGCTGGAAACCCAATTAACGCCCTACAAACAGTGATGCTTGAATCCACAGCCAACATTAACCTAAGTCCAGAACTCCCCATTAACACAATTAAAGATCTGATACCAAACTCCCAAATTAGGGCAAAACTAAAGTAATCAAATCCCAAATACCCAATAAGTCTTACCTACTCGATATCCTCTCCGCCGGCAACTGGTGGCGTAGAAGTATCGGAAAGATCAGATGAGGAAGAGGGAGGAGTCGGCAGAGGTGGAAGGAATTCGGCTAGGGCACAATGAGAAGAACTGATGTCGACAATGCTAGAGCACAGGGGAGGGTTGGAGACACTGCTGCTCGGCGCTAGGCGGTGGCTCGGCTTCACAGAGAAGAGGAAGAAGAAGGAGATAGCATGCGCTAGGGCAGAAAGAAATCCCGCCGATGATGGCTCGACCTCGGCGGTGGCTGAGATTTCTGTGGCGACGAGGCAACGGGCAGAGGGGAAGGCGATCTGTGATGGGTCGGCGCTGCTCCGTGCGGCGACAAATCTAGGGCAGAAACGTCTCAAAGGAAAGAAAGGGAAGGAGATGAAGTGGCCGAGGGATTAAATCACAAGGGGGAGGAGGAACCGCCGTGTGCGGTTAGGGCAAGGAATCGGGTTCGCGGGGAGGAAGAAGACTCGAGCGCGAGAGAAAAATAAAACAAAAACAAAAGAAAAGAAATATAAATATAAACATTTCCTCGCTTAAATGGGTAGTCTAAACAGGCTTTCTCGGGCCCCATTTTTATCCCCGTAAATTCGTCCATACGGTCTCCAAAAAATTCCAGAAAAATTTCTAAAATTTCGAAAAATTCCCTTATCATTATTCGCCATTTTTCGATATTTTACAACGTATACCAAGGATATCACCAAGTGTCGCTCACCCTGGAAGATCAAGAGAATGTCAGCTTCATCACGGCCAATGGAACCTATTGCTACAACATTATGCCGTTCGGATTGAAGAATGTCGGCGTTATATATTCTGCTGATGAATAAAGTGTTCCGTCGACAGATCGGTCGTAACATGGAGGTATATGTCGATAACATATTAATAAAATCCCTTCGAGCTGTTGATCTTTGTGCAGATATTGAACAAACATGCCGAACCTTAAGGGCATATGGGATAAAGCTAAACTCGAGTAAATGTCTGTTTGGCGCAAAGAGTGGCCGCTTCCTCAGATACATCGTCACTTGACGGGGCATCGAGGAGAATCCGAGTAAGGTGAAGGTGCTACAAGACATGCCCCCACCCCGCAACTTGAAGGAGGCCCAATGGCTGACCGAATGGATCACCGTGCTGTCAAAGTTTATTTCAAGTCATCCGACCGAAGTCATCCATTCTTCAAGGTGCTACATCGAGCGACGAAATTCCAATGGCATGCTAAATGTGACAAGGCGTTGGAAGAGCTTAAGGAATATCTCAACTCCTTGCATATATTGGCCAAACCGAGCATTGGTGAGCCACTCTGGATCTACCTGTCATCGACCGAGTATGCAGTTGGCTCGACATTGGTAAAGCAGAACGGTCACGAACAATAACTCGTATATTTTTTGAGTCATATATTGAAAGATGTAGAATCCCGGTACACCTGTCTTGAAAAATTAGCATACGCATTAGTGCTAGCTGCTCGGAGACTTTGCCCATACTTCTTGGTGCATCTGATCGTCGTTATGACCAACAGTGCCCTGGGAAGGGTCCTTCTTAACCCCGAGGCATCTGGGCAGCTGATCAAGTGGATGGCCTAGTTGAGTGAGTTTGACATCTAATATTAGCCTCGAACGATGATTAAAGACCAGGCCTTAGCTGACTTCGTCACCGAAGTCCAGAACGCCGAGCTACATGAAACTTGAAAAATATACGTCAACGGCTCATCCACTCGGTAAGGAAATAGGATTGGCATTCTGTTAATTATCGTGATAGACCACCCAATTGAGCAGGTCTCACTAGTGGCGCATATTTACCGAATGGAGGGAGTCTCCTTCCCAAGAGGCTGGAGGACACCGTTGATTGAATTCCTCCGATCAGGCGACACCCTTTCCAATCAAGAAGCAACTCATCTATTAAAAAAGAGGGTCGAACTATTTACACTAATCAAGGACCAGCTTTATAAGCGGGCTTTCTTGAGGCCACTACTCAAGTGTGTTGGATCAGAAGACACAGAGTATATCCTCTAAAAAGTGCATCAAGGCTCCTGCAGAAGTCATCCGGGCGGTCGATCACTAGCTCGGAAGATCCTTTTGGCCGAATATTTTTGGCTCATGCTTCAAGAAGACGCCCCTCAGACAGTAGCTACTTGCTTTTCCTGCCAAAAATATCACAATATCTCGCATCGACCAACTAAGGAGATGAAAACATCCACGGTATCTTGCCCATTTGATCAATGGGGCATGAACAACGTTGGACTGTTTCCAATGGCGACCGCTCAATGAAGATTCCTGCTTATCACCATAGATTATTTTTCAAAATAGCTGGAAGCTGAGCTGTTAGCAAATATAACTGAACATATGGTCATCAAATTCGTCTGGCAAAACATCTTGTGCCTGTTCGGCATCCCCCGCCAGATCATCTCGGACAACGGGAGGTAGTTAGCCGGTTGGAGGCTCAGGGAGTGGTGTGAAGGTTATGACATTCAACAAGCCTTCACCTCAGTGGCTTACCCCCAGAGCAACGGCCAAGCGAAAGTCACCAACCGGGAGATTCTCAAAGGTCTACGAGCTCGGCTCAACCATGCAAGAGGCAGCTCAGTCGACAAGCTCACCAGCGTCCTGTGGGCTCTTCGCACTACACCAAAAGAGGCGACCAGCGTAACACCATTTCATATGGTGTATGACAGTGAGACGGTGGTCCCGATGGAAGTCGGAGTAGAATCTGATCGGGTGCATCCCAATGATGAGGGGAACGCCGAGCAAAGACTCATGGAGCTCGACTTGGTAGATGAGGCACGGGATAGAGCAGTCGTTCGACTGATGGCGTACTAGTAGCGGATGAAGCAGAACTACAACCAGATGGTGATCCCGAGGTCCTTTTAGGTCAGCGATCTGGTGTGGAAGAGAAAAAGTCAGTCGACGATGTTACCAAACTCGAAGTCCCATGGGTAGGACCCTACAAGGCCGTGCAAAAGCTTCGCTCGGGAGCCTACTATCTGAAGGACGAAGACGGAAGATAGCTCGAGTGGTCATGGAAGGAGGCTCGCCGTATCAGCTGATGCATCACTCAGCGTGGTCTGGCTTCTTCCACCGCTGGTCGGTGCTTGCGTCCCTTCGGCTTCACCTAGCGGATCCTCGTGAGAGCCAACCGGCCGCAGATTGCGATTCTCCAGCTCGGCCACGGTCGAGGCGTTGATCTCCGTGTCCGCCAGTTTTCTTTTACTGGCCAGATACGCCCTTAAAATGATGCGAGCTATATAAAAGAAAGCAAAATCAATTATATTCAAGGATAAAGGGAATAAAGAGCATACCTAGGCTGGACAGAACCTTCGTGCGGATCGAACTCAAACTAACACGTAAAGAACGTCCTCCAGCAGCAACTTATGAATGTGGTACTTCTGACTGACTAAGCTTGAAGCTGTCTAGAGATAGTCCGATCGACTTTTGTACTTCCTAAACGGTGGTGGGCTCGTCACTTCTAGCTACCAGCCGGTCGGGCAATCTGGCCGCTCGAGAAAGTGAGCGAAGTGGTCCTTCCAATGCTTATTGGAGGATGATATTTCATCAAAGAAGACCAAGCTCACTCGGGCTTGGAATAGAAAAGTCTCTGACTCGGACAGTTTGGGATAGTAAAAGTAATGAAAGAGCCGAGGAGTTAAACGAATGTCGTGCAGGCGGAACAAAACTATGACCCCGCACAGCAGCCGAAAGGAGTTCGACACTAATTGATTAAGAGAAATATGGAAATATTTGCAAATAGCGGAGAAGAACGGATGAACAGGGAATCGTAGACTGGCGATAAATTAGTTCTTAAAAAAATACAAAAACCCGATGGTGGTTCGTGCGACCGATCGTACGTAGAAGGAATAACAACTTGGTAGTCGAATGGAAATTCATAGATAGATTTCAGGCTTTCAATATTGTTCCGTCGAACCTAGACTCTGTGGAAGTATACCAGAGCCCAGGGACAGGGATGGGGGATTGCGAGGAACTGCCATCGAAAAAGAAATCGGGGAAGAACAATGAACAGATGTAAATGAGAAAAAGTGTAGGAGCTTACAAGCAAGATCGTCGAAGAAGAAGAAGCGGAGCATCACAGATAAAGCTTGAAGATGAAGGCGTGAGGAAGGAAGAAGATGACGACGCATGAGGGGTTTATAAGTCTCACGGCCAATTTTCCGATCCAGGGTTACGAAAAATTAGGAGAAGATCCAGCTGTTGAATTTGAAACAGCGCCTGTTACGTCGTCATCGGATATCCGTCTGTCACATCAAACATGTGGCGGTAGAAAATGGGACACGTGGCATGCAACTAGTGGAAAGCATTAATGAGACTTAATTAAAAGGTATGGTCGTGTGCTCGACCATAATTATCAAAAATTTACACGGTCTTCAAGAAATTTTTATGATGTCAGGGCGCTCAGTCAAGGGAGCGCAAGGAAAGAAGAAAATTCACCAAGTGTTGTCGCCCATCGTCCTGACCGAGCACAGATAGTGGATGGTCATATAGTCGAACGATTGGGACAACATCTGCTTGGGGATATGAAGTCGAATGGCCAAGACACCATTCGAGCGGTAACTATAGACCCAGCCTAACGAGATGAAACCAAACGGGGGAAGACGTTTGTGCCCATTAGAAATTGGGGAGCATATGTAGGGTCTGATCGGTCGTGTAAGGTACCAAAGATGCTACTTGTCCAATCAGTCGGACTTGCAGCCTCCTTCGACTAGACTTAAGAGGGAGGCTTGTGATGCGGCGATATAGGGAGGCCCACCTAGCACATATTTAATTGCCAAAGTGGATGTCAAAGTCAAGGTGGTCAACGCTAGGGTGTCAAAGGGCCGAACAGAGGACAGGTGCAACTGCCGGTTGGGCATTCAGTGCCCGACCGACGGGAGACATGCCTGAGCGGACCACCCGTTTAACTCAGGATAATATGATAAGATAATTAGATGCTCAGTGTGGAGCAGCAGAACACTAAGGAGATCGGATAGCTTGTCCAAATGGGGGAGAGCATGTTACTACTCAGTCACCGCAGGGAAGAGCAATTGAGGTCGCCAGAGCGGAGGAGTCCCGACCGAGTGGCTACCCCGCTTGGTCAAGCAGAGAGACCTGGTCATGGATGGAACGGAGGAGACCCGGCCGAGTGGCTATCCCGCTCGGCCAAGAAACGTGACTATTGTCATATATCTCGACATCCTTTTGGGAGGTAGTGTCGCTGACATGAGTTATGGTCGACAAGCGGATCATATGGTGAAAGCTTCTACTGTCTTGTCAGAAATATACATGCCCTGTTAAGGTATAGTGTCAAAGATACTTTCCTGACATACCCCTTCATGGGACATATTGGAGAACATTCTCATGCCTCGAGAAGCGTGTACGTCGTCCACCAGGGCTCTATATAAAGGGGGTCCATCATCGACGAAGGTACGTGTTATTCACTATTTGCGCCTACATTACTATTGCTCCGCTTTCTTTCTACACTTCTGGTGATTGACTTAAGCGTCAGATGACCAAAACCAGAGACCCCTTCCCTGATTTAATACTGATATTTTTTATTTTTCAGAATAGAATTAGATCTATAATCGGTTAGTAAAATCATCACATTTTCAATTTTTCGTCTTTCCACTTTCCGCTTTCGGAGAGAATCAAATAAGAATAACTCAGGTAGCGTTTGGTTTAGAGGTTTAGGAATGAGGGAATGGATTTATTCCCAAACTTTGTGTTTGGTTGATCGGAATGAAATCAAGATTTTGGAATGAAACCCAAAATTTTGGGTATGGATGAAACTCACCCCCTCCCTTGGGTTTTGATGAATGAGAATAAGAATTAAGTTTTGGACAAAAATACCCTTAGTATATTTGTTCAATTTTTCTTTCATTTCACTCTCTCTCCTTGTTCTCTCTCATCATACTTTCTCTCTCCTTATTCTATTATCACATTTTCTCTCTCAACATACTTTCTCTCTCCTCATTCTCTCTCATCACACATTTTCTACCATTTTCTCTCTGTATTCTCACTCATCACACACTCTCTCTCTCATTATTTTCTCTCTCTTCATTCTCTCCTCATTTTTTCATCATACTTTCTCTCTCCTCAATCTCTCTTACCATACTCTCTCTCTCCATATTTTATCTCATCATACTTTCTCTCTCTTCATTCTCTTTCATTACTTTCTCTCTCCTTATTTTCTCTCATCACACATTCTCGGTCATTTTCTCTCTGTATTCTCTCTCATCACACACTCTCTCTCATTATTTTCTCTCTTTTCATTCTCTCATCATTTTTTTATCATACTTTCTCTCTCATCATACTTTCTCTCTCAATCTCTTTTACCATACTCTCTCTCCATATTTTCTCTCATCACACTTTCTCTCTCTTTATTCTCTTCCATCACACATTCTCTCCTCATTTTCTCTCATCACACTTTCTCTCTCTTCATTTTTTCTATCATACTTTCTCTCTCATCACATTTTCTCATCATACTTTCTCTCCTCAATCTCTCATTTTCTCTCATCACACTTTCTCTCTCTTCATTTTTTCCCATCACTATTTCTCTCTCAACACACTTTCTCTCTTATCATACTTTTTCTCTTCTCAATCTCTCATATCACGCTCTCTCCTCATTTTCCCTCATCACACTTTCTCTCTCATCATTCTATCTCATCATATATTTCTCTCACATTCAACTTTCATTTCTATCTAATTTTTTCTCTTATTTTCCTCTAAGGGTAAAAAAGGAAATTTAGGTTCATTCCGATTGAAAATATTCAACTAATCAAATATTATTTTTAAGAATGATGCACAAGCTCATACCTATTCCCATTCTACAATACTATGATACCAATTCTCATTCTAATTCCTAGGAGAGAATCAAATGCCACTTCAAACATTAAAAATGTCTTATGTTAACCTTTCGATGAATACGACCCGGTACTCTCATTTTTTTTTTGTTGGTTTCTCATGATCTGCGATTTGTCATCGGGCCTTGAATGCGGCAGCCAATTTTATTGTCGAAATACTGATCTGTCACCGAGCGAGGTCGTGATGAAGCCGGCCACAGTTGCGATTTGCAGTCGTCACCGGGCCCCAAGCGCAACAGTCAATTGAATTCCACGGAGATTTCCTCCTATTTAGTTGGCGGGCAATTAGGTCGACGCACCAACGATGACACGGGTGAAAGCAGAGAAGACAATGAAGCGGCGTCGTTGAAATGATGAAATGATATCGATGTTCTTCACTGCGATTTAAATTATGCATGCTGAAATAAATTATTATTATTTTTCCATGCTTAGTACTGAATTGGACTAAAACTTAATTGGATTTGGACAAAGATTTGAATACTTATCCTTTCAATTGGACTTCATGCTTTTGCTGGTGCAATTAATAGGAATTGGGCTTTATACTTTCACAGTTCAATGATGATCCAGGGGTAAAGTGGGACCCGGATGGAAGAGGAGCCAATGACGCGTGAGGGTCAGAGTTAGCACGGTCAACATCCTGGGCTCGGTTGAGCGGCCGGTGTACTGTCCGGGCGGAGATGCAACAACCCAGCTCAGCGCTAGGTTTCCGACGCTCAGGGGCCGAGCGGAGTCCCCACTCGGCCGGACAAGGGACACGGCTCGACTACGCATGGCGAGGTGAGAGCAGGATGAAGCACTAGGGGACGAGCCGGCCTCCCACTCGGCTCGGTCATTCCCTCAGCAGTGTGGGGTCGCAGCCGAGCGGACCCCCCCCCCCCCGCTCAATCTTGTAGACGGCTAGATGAGCAAGAGGGGATGTCTTCCTCGGGGCAAGTCTCACCGACAAGCAGTATGGTTGGCGGCATGGTCAGGCAGAGAATCGTACGGTGGAAGCCTTTACTGTCACGTCAGGGATATGCCCGGTTTGTTAAGGTATGGCGTCAGGCACACTTTTCTAACACCCTCATTACAGGTATACTTTGAGAAGCGCACACGTCTTGGTAAGCATGCACGCACCTTCAGGGAGCCCTATATAAGGATCCCCAGACTTCAACGGAGGTATGCGCTATTCACCACTGTAGCTACAGTTCTCGTTACTCTGCTTCGATTTCTCGTCGTTGGGAACTGACTTGAGCGTCGGAGGATCGTCGCCGAGAACCCCTTCCCGGCTCGGTTTTGTGCTTGCAGGTTCTCGACGGAGGTCTACGCCATCCCAGAGCTTACGTGAAGCCAACAGGGAGCGCCACGTCCCCAGCAACCATCGTCTCAGCACTCGGATAGGATCAAATTGGCGCCGTCTGTGGGAACACACCTGAATCCGAGCCAAGAAGATGGAGGAAGCTGGACGCTCACACACCGTGACGCTCTCTCCAGAAGAACTCGACGCACTCGTCCAAGCGCGAGCGGCAAAATTAGTGGAGCAACAGCAGAAGGCACAAGCCGCCCGGCTTGCGCAGCAGGCCACCTCAGCATCCGATGGCCGAGCGGCGTTGGAAGATCGACCGGAGCAGTTTTCTACCTGGGCGCAGAATAAGGGGCAGACCGGCACGCCATGAGAGGCGTCGCCCGCCCCGATTCCAATCCATCGGGCTCTATTTCAGACTCCCTCCGAGCTCGCCCAGGCCAACCAAGGATCATCCTATGAGGCTCCCGCTCGGGACGTCAAGAAAGGCAAGGCACCTCGGACCGATGCTTCTGCCGAGCGGATCAATCGCCAGTTCTCAGAGGCAATTCTGTAGGATCCGCTCCCGCGCACTATGCCCTTGGTAATTGGAGAATACAGTGGTGCGACTGACCCGGATGACCATATCAGTAAGTTCGATAACGCTGCTACTCTCCATCAATACACTGACAGGGTTAAGTATTGAGTCTTCCTCACTACCCTATCCGGCTCGGCGCAACGATGGTTCCGGAGGTTGCCGGACGGATCGATTTAGAGTTTTAAGGACTTCCGAACGGCGTTCCTCCACCACTTCGCAAGTAGCAGGCACTATCAGAAGATGAGCATCAGCCTATTCTTCATGAAGTAGGGGCCCAGAGAGACTCTCGGGGCTTACATTCAACGATTCAACCAGGCGGCCATGGATATCCCGATAGTTTCATCCGAGACCATGATGCACGCCTTTACCCAAGGACTGACCGATGGGAATTTCTTCCGTTAACTCATCTGGAAGCCGCCTCGCGATTACGACCATATACTAAAAAAGGAAAGCGGAGTACATTAACGTGGAGGAGGCCCAGACGACCAAAAGGAAAGAGATGCCTACTAAACCACCAGCGCCAACTGAGCGGAGGCAGCCGGTCAGTCAACCACCTAGAGGGCCTCGAGCCGAGGGGATGAGGCCATATCAAGAAGCTAGACCACACACCGTTCAACATGTGGCATCCGAATGGCCGAAGGCAAGGGGAAAGGTATGGACTCCCATGTTTTGTTCCCTACACCAGTCGGCTAGTCACAACACCCGCGATTGTTGAGGGTTCGCCCCAGTTGTCCCGCTGACGCCAAGAAACTATCTCCGCCGATCGCCCTCGCCCAACCAGCGGCATCGACACTAGGACGCCGGGCGACGAGAAGTTAGGCGATCATTCGAGCGGCCACATCACGATGATCAGCCCCGGACCTCTCACGAGCGAGCTAAACCATCTGCACGGGAGGAAGAAAACAGAAGCAATGCCGCTGGGGGGGATCAATATCATAGTAGGAGGGCCCACCGGCGGAGATTCTAACCGAGCCCGGAAGTTGCATGCTCGGCAGCTAAGGATCCACGCTGTGGGCTGCAGCGAAGAGAAGGCGAACGGGCCCGAGATTAGCTTTGGTCCGAGGGACCTCGAGGGAGTTGAAGTGTCGCACGACGACGCTCTCATCATCAAAGCGGTAATAGCCAATTATACTATTCACCGCATATTTATTGACACAGGCAGCTCGGTCAACATCATCTTCAAGAAGGCATTCGACCAACTCCAGATTGACAGAGTCGAGCTGTTGCCCATGACAACCCCACTGTACGGATTCACAGGAAACAAGGTTCTACCGGTCGGACAAACCCGACTAGCCATATCACTAGGAGAGAGCCGCTCCGGAGGACACGGGCCACTAACTTTATCGTGGTAGACGCCCCCCCTCCGCCTACAATGTGATCCTAGAGCGCCCCGACCTCAACGAGTTTAGGGTTGTCGTCTCTACTTTTTGTCAGAAAATAAAATTCTCCGTCGAGGACAAGGTAGGAGAAGTTCGAGGAGATCAGTTAGTAGCTCGGCAGTGCTACGTGGAAATGGTCCGTTCTGAAGCCAGATTTGCACGAAAGACACCCCGGATTGAGGTAAACGCTATAACCGAGAAATGCCCTACTTTAGTTTATGAGGAAAAGGAGGAAGTACAGATTCATCCTTGCCGACCGGAGGCCACCACATTCATAGCATCTGACCTGGAGGGGGAACAAAGGAAAGAGCTCATCAAATGCCTCCAACAAAACCACGATGTTTTCGCATGGTTAACGCACAAACTGCCCGGCATTTCCACAAGTATATCTCAGCACGAGCTCCACGTCCGACCGAACGCCCGGCCAGTGAAGCAACGAAAGAGAGACTTCAGTGCTGAACAGAATCAAATAATCCGAGCGGAGGTTGAGAAGCTCCTGGAGGTCGACTATATACGCGAGGTGCAATTCCCGAGCTGGCTCGCGAACGTAGTGCTCGTTTCCAAGTCGAACAACAAATGAAGAGTCTGCATCGACTTTCGGGACCTGAACAAAGCATGCCCGAAGGACTTTTATCCTCTGCCCAGAATCAATCAGATGGTAGATTCAACCGTCAGGTGCGAGCTAATATGCATGTTGGATGCATACCAGGGATACCACCAGGTGCCGCTCGCCCACGAGGACCAGGAGAAGGTTAGCTTCATCATGGCGGACGACACCTACTGCTACAACGTGATGTCGTTCGGCTTGAAGAACGTTGGGGCCACTTACCAGCATCTTATGAACAAAGTATTCAGGCGGTAGATCGGGCGCAATATGGAGGTATATGTAGACGATATATTGATTAAATCACTCCGGGCTGCCAATCTCTGTGCAGATATAGAGGAGACCTGCCATATGCTATGGACGTACGGAATCAAGCTCAACCCCTAGAAATGTCTGTTCGGTGCCAAAAGCGGACATTTCCTGGGATACATTGTGACCGAGCGGGGCATTGAGGCTAATCCCAACAAGGTGAAAACACTACAAGATATGCTACCACCAAGAAGCCTAAGGGAAGCGCAACGTCTTACCGACCGGATAACAACTTTATCAAAGTTCATTTCAAAGTCTGCTGACCGGAGCCTACCATTTTTCAAGATCCTGCGCCGAGCCACGAAGTTCCAATGGGACGAGGAGTGCGATCGGACGTTCGAGGAGCTCAAAGCCTATCTCAACTCCTTACTAGTGCTAGCCAAGCCAATAGCTGGTGAACCCCTCAAAATTTACCTATCCTCGACCGATCACGCGGTCGGCTCGGCCCTAGTAAGGCCGAACGGCGAGGAACAACCTGTATACTTCGTGAGCCACATATTAAAAGACGCTGAATCCCGTTACACCGGTCTCAAGAAACTCGCCTTTGCATTGGTCCTCACCGCTCGGAGACTCCGTCCGTATTTTCTTGCACATACCATCATAGTAATGACCAACAGTCCGTTGAGCAGAGTCCTCCTCAATCCAGAAGCATCAGGGCAGCTGATCAAGTGAACCACGGAGCTCAGTGAGTTTGATATTCAATATCAGCCCCGGGCAGCCATAAAGGCACAATCTCTAGCAGACTTCGTCACCAAGGTGCAAGACCCCGAGCCCGAAGTCACCTGGAAGATGTATGTGGATGGGTCTTCCACCCGGCAAGGGAGTCGGGTGGGAGTACTACTGATCTCTCCCAAAGAAGAGCGGATGCAGCTGTCTGTTTGGCTGGACTACCGAGCAACCAACAATGAGGCCGAGTCGAGGCTCTCATAGCCGGGCTGCAAGCCGCTCGACACGTGGGCGCCATCAAAGTTCTGATTCATTCGAACTCATAGTTAGCTGCCCAGCAACTCTTCAAAACATTTGAGATTAATAGCGCTCAGCTCAGGCTCTACGCCAAGGCTTTCGAAAAGTTGAAAGCCAATTTCCAGGAGGTGGTCATAAAGAAGGTTCCCCGAGCGGAGAATCAAGCGGCGGACGAACTGGAGAAACTAGCCAGCTCCATATCGTCGATCGTCATCCAACAACCGATCGACCAAGTGTCCCTCATGGCCCATATCGGTCGAATGGATGGACTCACCTTTCCCAGCGACTGGAGAACGGGGCTGATAGAGTTTTTGCGAGCAGGAGCTACGCCTTTTGATCGGGAAGAGGGTCAACTGTTGAGAAGGCGAGCGGGCATATTCACATTAATCGGAGATCAGCTGTACAAGAAAGCTTTCTCCCGACCACTTCTCAAGTGCGTCGGGCCGGAAGACATCGACTACATACTGCAGGAGGTACACCAAGGCTCCTGTGGTGGACACCCGGGCGGTCATTCACTAGCAAGAAAGATTTTGCTGGCCAGACACTTTTGGCCGACCCTTCAAGAGGAGGACGCTCGGACCGTATCCACTTGCATGTCCTGCCAAAGGTACCACAATCTCTCACACCGCCCGATGGAAGAAATGAAGGCGTCTGCGGTATCCTGCCCGTTCTACCAGTGAGGCCTGGACATAGTGGGGCCCTTCCCCCTAGCAACTGGTCAACGGAGGTTTTTACTCGTTGCCGTTGATTACTTCTCCAAGTGGGTAGAGGCCGAGCCGCTGGCCAGGATCACCGAATAGATGGTCAAGAAGTTCATCTGGCAGCACCTTATTTGTCGGTTCGGCATCCCGCGCTGGCTCATCTCAGACAACGGAAGACAATTTGTCGGTCGGCAACTCAGAGAGTGGTGCGAAGGATACGACATCTAACAGGCCTTTACCTAAGTGGTTTACCCTCATAGCAATGGGCAAGCCGAAGTAGCCAATCGGGAGATCTTGCAGATTCTCCGAGTTCGACTCGACCACGTCAGAGGCAGCTGGGTGGACGCGCTTCCAGGCGTATTGTGGGCAATCCGAACGACGCCAAAGGAGGGGACGGGTGTCACGCATTTCCACTTGGTATATGGGGGCGAGGCTGTAACACCCCACCCTCCTCACTACTAGTCTGCGAGGGTGGAGCGCTACTGGACTACTAACTTATCTTAACTAATATTGCACACATGTAATTATCAATACATAAACTCTCTAAACATGCAACTGATAGCAACGGAAAACATAAACAACTTATCTCTACATTCTACTCCAGCATATGAACACAACTAAAATTATACATCAATCTAATCATGGTGAAATAAATGTATTAATCTGAACATGCATGCAACCATTATACCACTCAGATAATAGGTCTAATATGCATAACAATTTCAATAGTCTGAATACAAAATATCTTAATAAAATCTTTAACTAAATCCCAAAGCTTCTATAGTCCAGGCATCACACATCCATCCGCACCTCCTTGTCGCCTTCCTTTACGATAGCTTTGTCTTTCCTTTATCTGCAGTAAGAGGAAATGCAACAATATGCAAAATTGCTTAGTAAGCGCTATCTAACTCACAAAACTTGAATATGCATGTGAATAAAATAAATTTAAAACTGAATGTTTTAAAGGAAATACTACACATGCTCATCTAATAGCAAAAGAAACAAGACATGCTGAAATGCTAAACATGTAAAGCTTATTTCACTTGTTCAAAACTTATACTTTTATACTTCAGAATAATAAGTTTAACTGAACTGATACATAAGCTGAGCTAAACTGATGCTAGGCTAATGCTGAATCTGAACTGTATTCACGTAACTGATTTGTGAAGTTTTGAAAACTATTTTCATAATAGATAAAAATAATAATCATGCTGCTGATGGGCCCGACAACTGTACTTGCTATGTGCGCATCCCTAACTAGACTCGAGGTAGCTAGTCCCGAATCTAGTAGGGTTTACTAGGTTATCTAAACCTAGGGACGACTATGGGAGCCCAACCCAAGGACAACTAAGAGTCCAGCACAGTGCCACTGATAAAAGTAAAATACTGATTCATAAGTTGATTTATCTTATCTCGCTCTTACTAGGTTATCTGAACCTAGAGCTAGGTTATCTGAACCTAGGGGTGACTATGGGAGCTCACCCATTGGACCGTAGTCCCATATAAACTGAAGCAAGACTAAGCATGCTATTTATAAGAATTGTAGAATGAAATGCTAACTATCAAAACTGCAATGCTAAACAATTCAAAATCTGCAGTATAAACTTTAAAGAAATCTGCACCATAAGCTCTTAAGAAATCTGCACTACAAGCTCTAAAGAAATCTGCTCTAAAGGAATCTGCATTTTAAGTTCTAAGAAATCTACACTATAAACTCTAAAGAAATCTGCACTATAAACTCTAAAGAAAACTGCACTATAAGCTCTAAAGAAATCTGCATTTTAAGCTCTTAAGAAATCTGCACTACAAGCTCTAAAGAAATCTGCTCTAAAGGAATCTGCATTTTAAGCTCTAAGAAATCTGCACTATAAACTCTAAAGAAAACTACACTATAAGCTCTAAAGAAAATCAAACTTCACAGAACCGAATTAATCATGCTCATAAGTCCTAAAAGAAGTGGTCTAATAAGCACAAAACAAATCTGTACAGCAAACTCTAATATAATTTAAACTTCACAGAAAACCAGTACACCTCAAATCAAGATAATGACTTGCTGTCTGTCCAAAAGAAAGTAATCAAAATCCAAAGCCAACACTTAGAACCATAACCACTTTGAATTCATGTTATAACCTTTTTGATTTGCCCACAGGATCACAACTAAATTAAAACCAAGGACACCTTTGATTCCACCTCTAATCACCCTAGTATTCCTAGGATCACTGATGAGCAAAAGAGAGATCAGATCATCAAGGAGCTCAACCAACGTGAGTAAATCAAGTACACCATCGAAGATGAGTCAAAATCTTCCAAAACCAACACTTTCTCCCTGTTCAGTGCCACGGCAAGGAACCCAAATTGCAACTAGCAAGGATGATTTCTACTATAAACCCAACAACCATGATTATCCTTCATGCTATGTGCCACGGCAACAGGAAATCTTAAAACATGCCACAGCTGTAATGCAAAGGAGAGGGCAAACCTTGATCCTACTCCCAAATCTCTAACAAACTACATCTGTCCAGTATATTCCGAAAGTCAAAGAACCATATCCCTAGAAATTTACAATTCTAAACAGCATGTTTTGAAGCAAACAGGAAACCGAAATCCCTAGAAATCCAAAATCCTCTACAGCATGTTCTGTGAACTAAAAGAGAACCTAAATCAAAGCTCGAACTACTCTTACCGCAGGTGAGTAGCAACTTACCTTGCTTCTTGGACTCACAGTCGAACAAGAAAGCTCCTAGGGTTTCTGAGATGCTTGAGTTCCCGGCTCTTCTTCATGCCCACGGGTCCTCTTCGGCAAGGAGGTCTCTTCTCCACGAGGAACTCATAGGATTAGCCCTCCGTCGGCTGCCGGAGACGAAGCCTCAGCTTCTTTCTTTGTTTCCGCCCAACACCGTCGTCGCTCCTGAGGGGAAAAGAGGAGAAGTAGGAAATTAGGTTTTGGTCCCGGCAATTACCTAAGTTCCCTTTTTAATACCTAATATTTCTGTTATCAACTACCCTTTAAATTATTTCGCTATCTTTTCTAAATAGCATGGCCCGCTTGGGCAATTGGTCAATTTGATTCGCTTAAGGTTCAGGTCAGGTCGGAGGTCGCGGGTTTGAACCTCAGTCGAAATCCTTTTATTCCTAATTATTTTCTATTTCCTATTACTGCTTAAACTAATTTCCATTCCTTTTTAATCAGTACCGCCCGCTTGGGCACTTGGTCAGCCGAGACAACTAAAGGCTTTGCTTAACCGGAGGTCTCTGGTTCGAACCTCGGCTTAACCTCTTTATTTTTTTGCAACTTCTTTCTTTTGGTAATAATACCAAATGAACTCCAAAAATTAAATAAAAATACTCTTAAAATTTCTAAAAATCTCTAGAATATTTCTAAAGCATTTCTAAATATTTTTAAGTGCTATTAGGAATCGGAATGAGGAAATTTGGGTCGCTACAGAGGCAGTCATTCCTGTCGAAGTCGGAATAGAATCTGACCGGGTGCAGCAGTACAACGGGAACAACGCCGAGCGGAGACAACTGGAGCTTGACTTGGTGGATGAGATGTGTGTCAAGTAGACCTGACCACGGTTCGGAACCGACGGTTTGACGATTCGGAACCGCCGGTTCGACGGTTCCAGGCAGGTCGACTCTTAACCTTAACCGCCCAAGGCGGTTACGGTTCACGATTCAGAACCGCCGGTTCACGGTTCATCACGGTTCAAGATTAATATGTTAAAAAAAAATAAAAATTAAACATTAAACATTAAAAATTAAAATTTATTAAAAAAAGGGCTTGCACTTATTTAAGTTGCCAACGTATCACCCTTTAGGGGAATCAAAACCCACGTAGTTCTTTTACATTTTTATCCTTTTACATTTTCATTCACTTCCATTTCCTGTTCCTGTCGTATTTGTTCCTTCAGTATCAAAATCTTCAACTTCGTCATTTGAAAGTTACATTCCTTGGATTCTTTTCTCTGCTCTGGTCCAATCGTCCAGTAATGCTTGGGCTTCCAATGAGTCTGGAGACAAAGTTGATCGTCGTTCATCTAATATGTTGCCGCCGGCACTGAACGTCTGCTCCACAGCAACAGTTGACACTAGACAAGCTAAAATTTCTTTTGCGATCACGGACCACCACTTTAAGATATCGAAGTTTCGCTATCTGTTTCATTAAAATCAAAAGAAGTCGTAAAATAATTCTCAAGTTCTTGTGTGGAACTTGAGGATCCCCGTGGACGTTTTGTCCGTTCTTTTAATAAGAGTTGTGCTTTTGTAAGTTTTAAATTACTACTAGTAGTTTGTTGAATTTCAGAAATATTAATTTGTGTTCCATATTTTGCATAATATTGATTATAAATATCATATAAATAAATTCTAACATTATATATAATATTAGTTGGATCAGGGGAAGAAGAATCTTTAATTGGAATTAAAGAATCATAATATAAAGTTAACATTTCTCGGAAAACTTCTAATTTAAATCTAAGATCTAAAGCAAATGCAATTAAATAAATTTCAGGAATTAAATAAAAATATTTTTCCCATTTAGTTTTCATAGCTAAGATGCAAGGAGATAAAGATTCATTATTAATAAGTTCATTTAAAACTAATACTATATTAGAAAAATTTTCTAAAACTAATTGAACAGTGGGATAATAAACACCGGAAAGTTGTTCGGTTGCATCATTAAATACTTTTAAAATTTCACAAATACTACTACAAATATTCCATTGTTGTGAAAATAAATATATATTAGTATTAGTGTTTTGTGCAAAAAATGAACATAATAATTCTTTATATTGAAATGAATCTTGTAATAATTGGTATGTTGAATTCCAACGTGTTGGTACATCACGTGGAAATTTTTTAGATCTCATTCCATTAATTTTACAAAACATACCCCATTGTTTCATTATAGATGGATGAGACCATAAATAAGAAATTGCAATTCTAATTAGTTTAATATAACTTTCTAAAAGTTTTAAACCATCTTGAACACATAAATTTAAAACATGGCAAACACAACGAATATGAAAAAATAAACCTCCAATAATAGGTTGACAAACAAATTTTAGATCATCTATACAAGCGGTATTAGAACTAGCATTATCTAATGATATTGAAAATATTTTATGAGTTAAACCATATTCTTCTAAAATTAAACATAATAATTGTGCGATATTATGAGCATTATGTGATTCATCAAAAACTCTATAAGCTAATAATCTTTTTTGGAGGTTCCAAGAGTTATCGATCCAATGGCAAGTCACACCCATATACGAATGTGTTTGCCAATGATCACTCCAAATATTGGAACATAAAAAAACTTTATTATCTAATTTACTAAATTCATCAATTAAATTCTTTTTTCCTTGTTTTACTAATTTTTTAATTGTACGAGTAAGTGTAGTCCTAGGAACACGTTTAGCACATGGATTAAGAGATTCTTTACAAAAATCTTCAAATGTGCATTTAGATCCAAAACTAAAAGAAAGATGTTCTACGGAAACAAATTTAGCTAATGATTCTCTTAATTTATTATCCGAATATAAAAATAAACCGGAATCGGTACTACCGCTAGTTGAAGAAAATCTTGATAATTGTGTTTGAGAACGGTCGAGTCCATATTCCGTCGGGTGCTTCGTTTCTACATGTCGTTTCAACGACCCATAGTCGCTGCCGGCTTGGAATTTGTAGGAAGCATTGCAGTGCTTACATTTTGCACGCATTTCTCCCGACGGAAGAGTGACCTTCTCAAAATGTTTAGTAAAAATAGAAGACTTTAGAGGAGGAAGTTCCCGAACCTTAGAAGTAATTGCATCGGTACTTCTTTGTGTTTCGGATGTCGGATTCGGAAGATGCTCGATCTCATCATCGGTGGATTGAATGTTGGGGTCCTCCTCCCGCGGATTCATTATTTGCTTTCCCTTCCGAGCTCGAGATGATGCACCTCCGCGGCCTCCTTCCATTGTAATTGAAAATTGAAAACGAAAGCGTGTAGAGATTAAAGAATACGAAAATGAGATTAAGAGTAGAGAAGATGTGTGTGAAAAATGATAAAATAAGCTCTCTATTTATAGAGTTTTGATAGTAACGGACACTAAATCATAGCCATTGATCAAAAAACGGTCAAATGATCCTAACCGTTGAAAAAAAAATACCCAAACAACCCTCCCAACGGTTATGAACCGCCGGCCTTGTCTTTTTTGATAAAATGCCCTCTTCCAATAAGCATTGGAAGGATTACTTTTTCTATCTACGTCTCCCCGAATGGCCTCCGTTTCGGACCAAGTGGCAGACCACCCTGCCACCTGCGCCCGACCTGAAGAAATTTAGGACCGAGCCGGCCTACCTCAACGTAGCTAACCTTTTGGCCAGGCTAAAGTTGGATATCCATAAGCTGCTCCCCGAAGGAATGATGTATATGTTCGGCTTAAGTCCGACCTGAACCAGGCTTCCGAGCGGCCCTGGTAAGAAATAACTTTCTCTCTTTTTCATTGGGTCTAAATGATTTCTTTTCTCTCTCTTGTAGCTGCCACCATGATGAAGTCGGTGGTGCTCGGCATGATGAAACGCAAGGCTGCCGAAATAGAGGCAGCTGCAGCGCAGGAGGCGGAGAGACTCGACATCGCTCTGGTCGGCTCTCATGAAGGCGAGAGTGAAGAGGCGCAGATGGTGGGCGATGCGTCTGCCACTCGGATCGCTACTATCGATGCGGTAGGAGAGACCGCTCCGTCAGGTACTCAACCGGCCATTCAGGCCGAGGAAGTCGGGTCTTCTGGTGATGAGCTTTCGTTGGCTGGACTCAAATGACGCCGAACGTGCACACCCACCTGCTCGGCAACCTCAGCCGTGCGTGTGTTTGAGAAGATGGACATTCCCCCTCCGTTGGCTCCTGCGACGGTGGAAGCGCTATCTTCCGATCGGACCCCTTCTCAAGGCGATTGGCCTTCTGACCCCATCGCTGTCCAGCCTCTTAGCTCACTCCCTCCCGCTCAGCGGAAAATCAGGCGATCTCTTATCCGCTCCGCTCTGATCGGCCAGCCCTCTTCCCCTTCAGCCTTTGCTCAATCTACCCCGAGCGGGCGCAGGATTATCAAGGCCATACTCCATCTACCGACGGAGGAAAATCTGTAGGCGACTGACCGGCAGGCGAGCCCCGAACACCAAATAACCATTCGAGGACCCTTGGTGAAGGTCTGGGAGGACACTCGGGCGCGCGTTGCTCTGATACCCCCTGGGCTACTCGGCAAAAGCCACATACAACAGGCCACCGGGGTAACTCTCATCATAACTTTCACTTTTTCATTTCCATTTGACACTAATTTTCCCCTCTGATCTTGTTGCAGTATTGGGTGGAAAGTATTGCAGTGAGCAACCGCCTGACGCTTCTAGAAGAGGAGTTCAAGAAGCTCAAGGTTTCTAGTGGGGCTCCCCCTCAAGGCCCCTCTTATGCCAAGTTGAAGGCGGACCTTGACAAGACCAAGAAACTGCTAGAGGGCGAGCAACACAAATCTTCTGGCTTGCAAACCATGGTGGATCGGCTCAAGACCGAGGTTAAGACGTATGACAAAAAGATCGAACATGCCAACACTAGAAAGAACACGACTATCTCCGATCTGGAGATAAAAAAACACTGAGGCCCGGGCCCTTATGCGGAGGGTCCAGGAGTTGGTAGACCTGCTGACCACTGAACAGACTGCCCACTAGGCAGAGGCGACTGCCCTGCGAGAGAAGTTAAAGAACCTTCAGGACGCGTTGGAAGCCTCCCGAGCTGTGTTCAAAGAATATCAAGAGGCCGAGCCAACCCGCGCCGCCGTCCTGTGACAAAACTATATTCGCTCGACAAAGTTTATTGAGATAGCGAGCTCTCGGCTCGTTCATGTGTTTCAGTTGGCCGTCACTACCACGGTCAATTATCTGAAGACAGAGGGTCGTCTCCTTGAAGACTTCACCATTCCTGTCTGTGACCACGCCGGGCTTCTTACCACGATCCCGGATGAGGTCTTTAATTATCTGGAGTGAAGTTATTGATATGAACTTGTCGTTCAACCTATTTTGATATATGTATTCACCGTTCGGCTTATTTTGATTAATGAACTCTTTCTGGGCCTTCCATTGCTTGTTCTCTAGTTGTGTATATCCGAGCGGATTACCTGTTCCATCGATCGCTACTAAATTCGTCAGGACCTTATTTTTTGATCTTTGAGTTGTTGCTCGGCAATCGAGTTTAGGATCGCCTCCTTTCCCGAGGACCCATGTTAGATTGAAACGGTGCGAAGGCGGAGCTTTATAGTCGCCGCTCGACTCTGGGGTTTAACGTCGCCGCTCGACGGTCTTCAGGCGGGGTATTTATGGTCGCCGCTCCAGCCCTGGGGTTTAACGTCGACGCTCGACGGTTTTCAGGCCGGGTGTTTATAGTCGCCGATTCAGCTCTGGCGTTTAACGTCGCCACTCGACGGTCTTCAAGCCGGTTGTTTATAGCCGCCGGTTCGGCTCTGGTGTTTAACGTCGCCACTAGACGGTTTTCAGACCGGGTGTTTATAGCCGCCGATTCGGCTCTGGCGTTTAACGTCGTCGCTCGACGGTCTTCAGGCCGAGTGTTTATAGCCGTCGGTTCGGGTCTAGCGTTTAACGTTGCCGCTCGATGGTCTTCAGGCTGGGTGTTTATAGCCGCCGGTTCGGCTCTGGCATTTAACGTCGCCGCTCGACGGTCTTCAGGCCGGGTGTTTATAGCCGCCGGTTCGGCTCTGGCGTTTAACGTCGTCGCTCGACGGTCTTCAAGCTGGGTGTTTATAGCCGCCGGTTTGGCTCTGGCGTTTAACGTCGTCGCTCGACGGTCTTCAAGCCGGTTGTTTATAGCCGCCGGTTCGGCTCTGGCATTTAATGTCGCCGCTCGACGGTCTTCAGGCCGATTGTTTATAGCCGCCGGTTCGGCTCTGGCATTTAACGTCGCCGCTCGACGGTCTTCAGGTCGGGTGTTTATAGCCGCCGGTTCGGCTCTGGCGTTTAACATCGCTGCTCGACGGTCTTCAAGCCAGTTGTTTATAGCCAACGGTTCGGCTCTGGAATTTAACGTCGCCACTCAACGGTCTTACGAGTTGCCCAGCTGTTCAGCAATGATCTTGCAATCCTTTGCTTTTCGATTTTAACCCTGCAGTCAAAAAGGCATAGGGCAAAGAATAGATACACGACACTAAATACATCGGCGCACCTTTCACCCAGCTCGGTACGACTGGAGATGGTTCGCACTCCATGGACGTTCCAGTCGCCGTCCATGTTCATCTTCTAAATAGTAAGCTCTTGAGCGGAGCTTCTCCACAACCTTGAATGGTCCAACCCACGGAGCCTCTAGCTTGCCAACGTCGCCGACCGATTTCACCTTTCTCCATACTAGGTCGTCGACCTGAAAGGATCGGGGGATTACCCGCCTGTTGTAGCTTGAACGGTCCAACCCACAGAGGCTCTAGCTTGCCAACATCGCCGACCGGTTTCACCTTTCTCTATACTAGGTCGCCGACCTGAAAGGATCGGGGGATTACCCGCCGGTTGTAGCTTTGCCTCATTCTTTGCCGATAGGCCGTCAACCGAGCGGCCGCCTTGACACTAGACCCGTAACCGGGTCAACGGGCCGGTTGCCCGTTGACCCGATTCGCTGGGTCGAGCCGGAACCGGCCCGGCAAGTTGCCGGGCCGGTTCCGGTTCATTGGGTGTAAAAACCGGTGAACCGCCGGTTAACCGGCGGGTTGAACCGGCGGTTCAGCCTCAATTTTTTTTTTTTTTTAAACGGCTTGAACCGCCGGTTAACCGTTGGGAGGGTTGTTTGGGTATTTTTTTTTCAACGGTTAGGATCATTTGACCGTTTTTTGATCAATGGCTATGATTTAGTGTCCGTTACTATCAAAACTCTATAAATAGAGAGCTTATTTTATCATTTTTCACACACATCTTCTCTACTCTTAATCTCATTTTCGTATTCTTTAATCTCTACACGCTTTCGTTTTCAATTTTCAATTACAATGGAAGGAGGCCGCGGAGGTGCATCATCTCGAGCTCGGAAGGGAAAGCAAATAATGAATCCGCGGGAGGAGGACCCCAACATTCAATCCACCGATGATGAGATCGAGCATCTTCCGAATCCGACATCCGAAACACAAAGAAGTACCGATGCAATTACTTCTAAGGTTCGGGAACTTCCTCCTCTAAAGTCTTCTATTTTTACTAAACATTTTGAGAAGGTCACTCTTCCGTCGGGAGAAATGCGTGCAAAATGTAAGCACTGCAATGCTTCCTACAAATTCCAAGCCGGCGGCGGCTATGGGTCGTTGAAACGACATGTAGAAACGAAGCACCCGACGGAATATGGACTCGACCGTTCTCAAACACAATTATCAAGATTTTCTTCAACTAGCGGTAGTACCGATTTCGGTTTTTTTTTATATTCGGATAATAAATTAAGAGAATCATTAGCTAAATTTGTTTCCGTAGAACATCTTTCTTTTAGTTTTGGATCTAAATGCACATTTGAAGATTTTTGTAAAGAATCTCTTAATCCATGTGCTAAACGTGTTCCTAGGACTACACTTACTCGTACAATTAAAAATTAGTAAAACAAGGAAAAAAGAATTTAATTGATGAATTTAGTAAATTAGATAATAAAGTTTTTTTATGTTCCAATATTTGGAGTGATCATTGGCAAACACATTCGTATATGGGTGTGACTTGCCATTGGATCGATAACTCTTGGAACCTCCAAAAAAGATTATTAGCTTATAGAGTTTTTGATGAATCACATAATGCTCATAATATCGCACAATTATTATGTTTAATTTTAGAAGAATATGGTTTAACTCATAAAATATTTTCAATATCATTAGATAATGCTAGTTCTAATACCGCTTGTATAGATGATCTAAAATTTGTTTGTCAACCTATTATTGGAGGTTTATTTTTTCATATTCGTTGTGTTTGCCATGTTTTAAATTTATGTGTTCAAGATGGTTTAAAACTTTTAGAAAGTTATATTAAACTAATTAGAATTGCAATTTCTTATTTATGGTCTCATCCATCTATAATGAAACAATGGGGTATGTTTTGTAAAATTAATGGAATGAGATCTAAAAAATTTCCACGTGATGTACCAACACGTTGGAATTCAACATACCAATTATTACAAGATTCATTTCAATATAAAGAATTATTATGTTCATTTTTTGCACAAAACACTAATACTAATATATATTTATTTTCACAACAATGGAATATTTGTAGTAGTATTTGTGAAATTTTAAAAGTATTTAATGATGCAACCGAACAACTTTCCGGTGTTTATTATCCCACTGTTCAATTAGTTTTAGAAAATTTTTCTAATATAGTATTAGTTTTAAATGAACTTATTAATAATGAATCTTTATCTCCTTGCATCTTAGCTATGAAAACTAAATGGGAAAAATATTTTTATTTAATTCCTGAAATTTATTTAATTGCATTTGCTTTAGATCTTAGATTTAAATTAGAAGTTTTCCGAGAAATGTTAACTTTATATTATGATTCTTTAATTCCAATTAAAGATTCTTCTTCCCCTGATCCAACTAATATTATATATAATGTTAGAATTTATTTATATGATATTTATAATCAATATTATGCAAAATATGGAACACAAATTAATATTTCTGAAATTCAACAAACTACTAGTAGTAATTTAAAACTTACAAAAGCACAACTCTTATTAAAAGAACGGACAAAACGTCCACGGGGATCCTCAAGTTCCACACAAGAACTTGAGAATTATTTTACGACTTCTTTTGATTTTAATGAAACAGATAGCGAAACTTCGATATCTTAAAGTGGTGGTCACAGAAGGCTCAAAGCTTTCCCGTTCTCTCCGTGATTGCAAAAGAAATTTTAGCTTGTCCAGTGTCAACTGTTGCTGTGGAGCAGACGTTCAGTGCTTATTGGAAGAGAACTTTATCAAAAAAGACTAGGCCGATCCGAGACTGAAACAAAAAGGTACCTATCTCGGATTGCTTCGGATAATGAAAATAATGGAAAACTTGAGGCCTTAGGGGAATGAATGTGTAAAAGGAAAATGAAGAACTACGGGGCTTTGCGCCTAAAGGATACGTAAACAACTTAGGCAAGCAATGCAATAAATTTTAATTTCTATTTTTTAATGTTTAATTTTAATTTTAAATTTTTAACATATTAATCTTGAAAAAAGGTGACAGTGTAGGCCGGCGGGCGTGAGGGCGATGAGCGGTAACCATCTTGGGGGGTTAGGTTGAAAGACCTCGTTGGCCGTAACCGGTCGAACCGCCAGTTTGAATGCCAGGAGAAGGGTCAGGTCTACCATGACCGGAAAATGAAAAGCTCGGTGGTTTTGCCGAAGGATCAACGGGAAAAGGCTGACAGGGGTAGAAATAGCGCACAGGAAGGAAAGCTAAAGCACGAAGGAATGCTACGACAAGGTAGAGCAACGAAGAATCTTACAAGAAAGTGAAATGCAAAGGAGAAGTGTGCCGAGAGTTCGCCAGAACGCCAAAGGAACGAGTCGCCGGAGCACTGGGCACGAAAGAAGTCGCCAAAGCACGAAGGCAGCAAACAATGGAACAGAAGTCGACCTCGGGGTTTTATAGAAATTGAGCTCGGCCAGCCGGAGCCGTCCGATCTAGGTCACAGGGATCGAGGCTTGCATCCGGTCGTGAAATTCAAACCGCCTTATGTCCTATCGGAGCTGACGCCCCTGCCGTACGATGACAGCGGCGGCGCCACATGGCGCTAGGTTACAGGACGGCATTTAATGGAGGTCATCAATCGGCGTGGACATACATGGCGCCAAGTTACAGGGCGGCATTTAATGGAGGTCATCAATCGGCGTGGCCGTGTGATCGGTTTTGATGACGAGGATTTGCACGAATTCCGAGGAGATTTCGTTGACGATAGCTTTGACCACAAGTAGACCCGGACATGGAGCGATAAGATTAACAAGTACCGGCGCACTCCCCGCCGAGCGGCCAATAAAGGTTCTGCCGAGCAGATCGCCCATGCCTACCTTAAGCATTTCATCATCACGATTGAGCGGCCGGCAAAGCACTAAACCAATTTGTCCAGTCAGTCGGACTTATAGCCTCCTTCGACTAGACTTGAAGGGGAGACATGTGATCCAGGGGTAAAGTGGGACCCGGATGGTAGAGGAGCCAATGACGCGTGAGGGTCAGAGTCAGCACGGTCAACATCCCGGGCTCGGCCGAGCAGCCAGTGTACTGCCCGGGCGGCGATGCAACAGCCCAGCTCAGCGTTGGGTTTCCGACGTTGAGGGGCCGAGCGGAGTCCCCGCTCGACCGAACGAGGGACGCGACTCTACTACTCGTGGCGAGGCGAGAGTAGGATGAAGCACTAGGGGACGAGCGGGCCTCCCACTTGGCTCGGTCATTCCCTCAGCAATGTGGGGGCGCAGCCGAGCGGACCCCCCACTCAGTCTTGTAGACGACTAGATGAGCAGGAGGGGATGTCTTCCTCGGGGCAGGTGTCACCGACAAGCGGCATGGTTGGCGGCATGGTCAGGCAGAGAATTGTACAATGGAAGCCTCCACTGTCACGTCAGGGATATGGCCAGTCTGTTAAGGTATGGCGTCAGACACGCTTTTCTGATACACTCATTACAGGTATACTTTGAGAAGCGTGCACATCTTGGTAAGCGTGCACACACCTTCAGGGAGCCCTATATAAGGACCCCCAAACTTCAACGGAGGTATGCGCTATTCACCACTGTAGTTACAGTTCTCGTTACTCTGCTTCGATTTCTCGCCGCCGGGAACTGACTTGAGTGTCGGAGGGTCGTCGTCGGGAACCCTTTCCCGACCCGGTTTTGTGCTTGCAGGTTCTCGACGAAGGTCTACGTCATCCCGGAGCTTACGTGAAGCCAGTAGGAAGCGTCACGTCCCTAGCAACCATCGTCTCAGCATTCGGACATGATCAAATAAGAATTGGGCAAAGGTCCAATTACATTAGTTTTTATAAGTTGGGTTCTTATGAAGATATTGGACCATTCAAATACTCGAACTTGGCTGTCCCACGGAGTTGGCATTGTCCTCAAACCGAATGAAGATTTGTCGAGTGGGTATGTTGGCCAGGTCAGCACAGAGTTGAACTTACCCAGACTCGGCTTTGTCTTGAGTAGTTTGTCTTCACTAAGACATGTTGAAGACATGTCGGCAATGATCGTATTATGACCATGTATAAGTTTAGATTAATATTTTGATTTTGTTTTAGAATATTTCCTTGAATTGTTTAAGATTTTTAAAATTGTATTTTTCTTTGTGAAAAATGAATTTAAATGAGGGAAAATTCGTTGTATTCGAGTTAGGGAAATTTAGATGAATTTTCTTATATCTATTAATTGCTGTTGGTGTCCTGTATTGGTTTTATGATACTTTGAATTAAATTGAACTAGTTTTATTACTAGTTCTTTTTTTCCAATTTTGTAGCGACTTTATTATATTTAATTTCATATACCACGAATAATATATACTATGACTTGTTGTGATATGCAATGCGATAAGTTGAGGGAGGCTATCAAAAAGATAGTGTATAATCCTTCTTACGGAGTTCAGAAACACATTGGCAAGCTTGATAGGTTATTTTGAAAACTCAAACAGTAAAATTTTTCAATCCTAAACAATTACCAAATCTTGGCTTCAATTTGATCACTATACACCTCAATATAGTAGCATATCATTTATGGGAGCTCTCTGAAGGATGTATCTCATTTGCAAAGTTGCATATGAAACTACTTAACCATGTGGATCAAGAGAATCCTGTAGAGATTGAGGAGGATTCAAAAAAAAATCCGCATATGAGTCCAATAGAGAATCCTGAAGTCAGTCTGTCTAAGATTGCCCTAATTGAACCTAGAAATATGGGAGTTGTATTGATTGTTATTGTACTAGTATCTATCCTAATGGGATTAGTAGTGACCTATCTATTTTCTTAGATTAGTTCTAGTCTCTTGTTATATGTTGACAAACTTAAAGAATGTTATGTGTTAACAGTTTATCCCGTCTGAGAAGCAAAGAATGAAAATTTTATTTAAATGATGAGTTTATTTCATGATTTGTTCATTTAATTATTAGCTTTTTTGATGCGATGTATGTAATATAATTGATCAATGTTGATTAGATTTGAGTATATGAATAATAAATGAAAACATAGTTACCACTTGATTTTGTAAATCAATTCTAATTTACATTGAGTCAATCATTAATTACATATATATGAATTACACTAAATTATTAAATAATGTGTTTATTTATGTTAGATTATGACAACTAAGAACATAATAGCTGAACTTAATAAAGGAGAAAAATTATACAGAGATAACTATAAAATATAACTTATCAAGATATAATATATTCTTGAGGAATAATAAGTTCTAGAGGTTATAAATCAGTTTATAGAAAAACCTATTGATGGTTCTGCAACACAACATAAATATGATCTTGATATATATAAGGCATGGAAGAGAAAGGACTCCACCACTAAGGGAATATTGATTAGTTCAATGGTAGATGACCTAGTATTTGAGTATGAGTCATTACCATCAGCGCATGCACTCTGGGTTGCCATAAGAGATAAATACAATGAAGTTAGCTTGAGCAAGCTTTGTCAGCTGACAATTAAGTTTAATAGCTATAAAAAGCATCTGAATGTATTCATGACCCAATATTTGAGGGAAATGACGAATATAATTCAAGAACTAAAGACTATTGGTCATGAGTTAACTAATGAACAACAGGTTCAAGTAATAATTTGTTCCCTTCCTGATTCTTGGGAAATGATGAAACAAAATTTACACACAGTAAATGTATCAAGAGTTTTGCTAATTTCTCACATCATGTTAACCTTGAGGTGAAGAGAATTAAATCCGTAAAGATTTCTAGACAAGCTTTTATATCTAAAGGTTCTGTTAGAGCATCTGGATCCAAGAATAAGAAAAGATAGTTCAAGAAAGAAAAGGGAAAAGGAAAAGAAGCTGGTGTTATTGCTCGGCAGGGCCCAATTAAAAAGAATTCTAAAGGAAAAAAGTATGACATAACCTAAAAGCAAGCTGACTTACTATAACTATAGTAAGAAGAGTCACTTTGCTCAAGAATGTATTGAGTCTAAAAAAGGTAGATTCATGTTTATCTTCTTTTCATGAGCATTATGTTGCTAGTTCAATATTGCTAGCTGATTCTTATCCTTCGTGGATTATAGATTCAAGGGCAACGAACCATGTAACTCGTGATTTAGCTACATACATGGAATACCGTCAAGTACTAGTTTGCTACAAATGAATATATGTGGAAAAACACTGTAATGATTGAAGTTAAAGGAGTTGGTACTTGCAAACTCAACCTACGTGGTGGGCGTATCTTGTTTCTTCATGATGCCCTTTATGCTCCTGAAATTTGATAGAATCTAGTTTTCGTTACTAGTCTTCTTGATTTGGGTTATTGTATAAACTTTTATATTCGTTGTGCGTAACTTAGTATTAACACTGGATTAATAGGGTATGATTATGTAACAAATAGTTTCATAGTTCTTGATGTAAAATCAGATATTAATTATGGTATTAATTATTATTTTTCAAGCATTGCTCTCACTAACAATGCATATGTAAATGATGAAGTTTGGCATGTTAGATTAGATATATAGGACAAGAACGAATGACTATATTAGCTAAATAGGATCTGCTTAGCACTCATACTAAGGTTAACTTGTCTAAATGTGAACATTATCTTATTGAAAAAGTAACTAGAAAATCAATTGATAAGACTATTAGAACTGAATCACCATTGTAATTAATTCATTCATATATTTATGATCTAATGAATGTGAAGACTAAACATGGGTTCTTATTTCATTATATTTATTGATGACTTCACGTGTTTTGGTCATGTACATTTGATTTCTCATAAATATGGAAAATTAGATTGCTTCAAATGTTATTTGAACAAAGTTGAGAATCAATTAGATTATATGGTTAAAACCTTACGCACTAATCATAGAGGTAAATATGTAACGACCCGACCCTTTTGGCCTTTTGGGCGGCCCTTGTGGCGGCTCAACTGGCGGCCCTTATGTCGTCGGCCCATTTGGCGACCTCTCATGTCGTGGACCGACGACCCTTTGGCCGTGTCGTTACTCACTAGGACTTTCCACCCCTGGCAGTGGATTTTTGCCTCCCCCAGGATTCGAACTCTAGATCTCCAGGCTAAATACTAGAGTTTATGAATCCTGGTAACCAAGTGAGATGATCTATCTCACTTGGTTACCAGGATTCATAAACTCTAGTATTTAGCCTGGAGATCTAGAGTTCGAATCCCGAACATCATGTATAAATTCATAAGTGGCCTCATACAAGTTGTAACGACCCGACCCTTTGGGCCCTTTGGGCGGCCCATTTGGCGACCTCTATGTCGTCGACCGGCCCCTTGGGTGGCCCAGCCAGCGACCCATTTGGCGACTTCTCATGTCGTCGACCGCCGGCCCTTATGGCCATGTCGTTACTCACTAAGACTTTCCACCCCTAGTCGGTGGATTTTTTGCCTCCCCCAGGATTCGAACTCTAAACCTCCAGGCTTAAGTATTAGAGTTTATGAATCCTGGTAACCAAGTGAGAGGGTCATCTCACTTGGTTACCAGGATTCGACCCATTTGGCGACCTCTCATGTCGTCGACCGTCGGCCCTTATGTCGTCGGCCCATTTGGCGACCTCTAATGTCGTCGACCGACGACCCTTGGTCGTGCCGTTACTCACTAGGACTTTCCACCCCTGACTCTAAACCTCCAGGCTTAAGTACTAGAGTTTATAAATCTCACTTGGTTACCAGGATTCATAAACTCTAGTACTTAAGCCTGGAGGTTTAGAGTTCGAATCCTGGGGGAGGCAAAAATCCGCTGCCAGGTGGGCCGACGACATAAGGGCCGACGGTCGACGACATGAGAGGTCGCCAAATGGGCCGCCAAATGGGCCAAAAGGGTCGGGTCGTTACAAAATATTTGTTTGATTAGTTCAAAATAATATTTAATGATAAAGATTATTAGATAACTAACTATCCTAGAAACTCCATAGCAAAATAGAATTGTTGAAAGAAGAAATTGAACTTTTCTAGATATAGTTAGGTCTATGATTGCTCAAGCTAATTTGTCAATTTATTATTGAGAAGATACATTATTAGCAACAACTTATATACTTAACTAAGTGTCTTCTAAGTCTATTTCATCTACTTCATATGAACATTGGACAGATAGAAAACTAGATTTGAGTAATCTGAGACTAGGGTGCAAACGAATCGAATCGAGTTGAATAATATGAAAATATTGATATTTGAGTTTGAGTTCAAAAAATATATATAATATTCAAAGCTCGATTTGAAGCTCAAAAATATAAATAATTTTGGCTCGAGCTTGATTCAAAATAAAATTCGAGCTTAAGTTTGAATTGAATTGTTCGAACCTTGATTCAAGCATATTCGAACTATAATTCAAAATGACTTAAATTTGAATTCGATTTGAATTATTTAAACCTTAATTTGAATATATTTAAGTTAAAATTGTATAAAAATAATTAGAATTTGATTTGAGTTTGGCTCAAAGCAGCTTGTGAACAATCAAACAAAATAGTAGAAGTTTGAATTTAACTCAAAAAATATTCGAACATGTTCGAGTTTAGCTTGAATTTGATAATTTCAAATACAAATTCAATAATTTTCAAGCCAACTAAAAAAACTCGTGAATCGGCTCGATTTATTTTCACCCCTATTTGAAACCTTGGGATCAGCTGTTTACGTTCATGATAAGACTCGCAAATATAAAAAAAAAAATGTATGGGTAAAAGGTATTTTCATACCTCCAAGGATTATATTTTTATTTGTGAGCAACAAGATAATCCATCTTTGAAATAGAGTCAAGAAATGCTACTTTTCTAGAAATTGAGTTTCCAATAAGAGGTGATTGTTTTATTTGTAATAAGAGGAAAATAATATTCCTTTATCAAAAAATTAGGTATCACAAAAGATGTCTAAATTTAATCAACCTAGTGGGAGTGATTTGCCAATGAATGAATTAATTTCTCAATAGTCTAACCTACGAAGTAGTCATCAAATTATTTCTCGGAGAAGGTTTAACATTGAGAATGAAACATTAATGATTCTCCTAGTTGACGATAAGAAATCTCGAATGATTGATAAAGCATTGAGATACTCAGTTCAAGAAAAATAGAAAGTTACAATGGATAAGAAACGAAGTCTATGAGAAAAAAAATCAAGTTTGGGAATTAGTCAATCCTTCTCCAGACCGAAAGGCTATTGGGATTAAATGAATTCTCAAAATTAAGAGGAAATAGAAAGATTGATTAATCGATATAAAGTTCGTCTAGTTATAAAAAGATATACCCAATTGGAAGATATTAATTTTGGAAAGATATTTTTCCTTGTTGTGAAATTTATGTCAATACATGTCATATTAGCTATAGTAGCATTTTGACTTGGGATTACATCGGATGGATGTAAAAATGATTTTACTTAATAATAATCTTGACGAGAACATTTATATGGCACAACTAGAATGTTATATTGCTGAAGTCTAAGAGAACAAAATCTGTAAACTTAAAAAGTTTATATATAGGCTAAAACAAATATCAAGACAATGAAACATAAAATTTAATGAAGTTATTTTATCTTATAGTTTTGAAATGATCAATGAGGATTATTGTTTTTACCTAATAAAGGAGAAAAGAAAATTGGTCATCTTATCATTATATGTTGATGATATGCTAATAGTTGAAAATGACATAAAGTTTATGATATAAGTCAAATCATGACTTTCATCACAATTTGACATAATATATATAGGAGAAGCTAAGTGCATCTTAATAGTAAAGATTATTAGAGATCAATTAAAAAGACTTTTGGATTTGTCTCAAGCGGCTTATATCACTAAGATGCTACAATATTTCAATATATCAGATTGTAACATTGAATAAATACTTACAGTCAGAGATACTATTTTGAGCAAAAGTATATATCTCAACACTCCTGAGGAAATAGTTGGCATGTTGAAAAAAATCTTATGTTAATGTCATTGATAGTTTAATGTATATTAGGTTGTGTATATATCCTGATATAAATTATGTTGTTAGCTTAGTTAGCTGTTTTCAATCAAACTTATGATCGAGATACTAGAAAGCAGTGAAGAGAATATTCAGATATCTCAAAGGGACAATATATTATTGTCTTTATTTCTAAGGATTAAAGATGAAAATGAAGAGCAACATAGATGCAGATTGGGCAGTGGACCTTGATGACAGAAAATCCACATCTGACTATGTCTTCTTACCGAATGGTGGTGTTATCTCATGGAACTGTGAGAAGTAGACTTGTGCAGCCCTATCGACAATGGAAGTTGAGTATGTGGCTTGTGCAGTAGCTGTGCTAGAAGCTGTTTGGTTAAGAAGGTTCCTAAAACATCTTAAAATTATTGAGGGCAGTGGAAGTTCTGTTATAGTATATTGTGACAATCAAGCTACTATAGATTTATTTAATGATCCCAAATATCACATAAAAAACAAATATATAAAAATTAAGTATAATTTTATAAAGGAGATTATTAAAAAAAGAAGATAATTCTTGAATATACCCCTACATGTCCTATGCTTGCAGATTATTTTACTAAGTCATTTACTAAAAAGTCATTTCAAGGACATGTGAATTCTTTGAAACTTTGTATAATGTAACACATTATAAAGACAATTTGATATATGAAATATCATGATCTATTTAGTGTAAATATCTTTGTTACATTTGGATAAAGTCTCGGTAAGTATGTTGGCAAGTTAAGATTGGTCCAATCACTCTATTTTGTTAAGTACAAATAGAGGTAAGACTATTACTTATTGGACAACTAATGAAGTTGTGCATGAAGACATGCATATAAGTTGGGGCCACCTTGATTGTTTTATCAAGATGAGATCATTTGTGAATTGATAATGATCAGAGTAAATGCACCCAGTATTTACTGAACCTCCTGGAGGTCATATTTGAATTCATGAGTTGAATTCATGATTAAACATTGGGAATATCTAGATAAAAAATCTGTATAATGTTGAAATTGAGAAAAATATGCACTCTTTATTAATAAAAAGAAAGACATCATAGCATGTGATTCATACCATATATGCTATAGCGACAATAAGGGTAGTAGGAGAATAGATATTTACTTCCTTACTATGTGAGACCCTTGAGATTATAAGTTAATCTCAGTTTTATCCCAAGTGACTATTTAGCTGTTTACTTAAAGTTCTAATCAATGTTTGCTACTTTAGCATATAATTTATTGACTATGAATGATTCAGTCTATGAAGCATAATTAGGAAAATGACTAATTAGAATGAATAGATTCTAATTAAAAAGGAAGGTTAAAATAGATTTACATCTTTGACATTTATTTATAGTCGACCAGTTATATTTTTTTATTAAGTACATAATGTGATTGTTAATAATTGTATTAATTGAAGATATTGAACATGCTCTCAACATAATAGTCAGTACGAGCGATTAGAGAAGCTAATATTTATGTAAATGATTTAATCTTGGTAAATACAAGATATTGATATTTTCAATTTGTTTTGATGAGTAGCTATGCCAAGTGTACCAATTTTCTTTGCATCAATTGCTCAATATATTTGCTGTTGCATGAACCATTTTTTCCTTAAGTATGGATTGAATGTTCTAATATGATTTTTGTGACTTAATTCCTATATAGTATTTGTGACTTAACTTGGACGAGTGGGAGATGCTAGTAGTGCGGTACATGGGCTTCATATGGGCATGCCCACGACGCCCCCATGCTTCCCTTTTTTCTTTAAAAGGGGAGTTCGTCCAAGTTGAAGAGGTTGTTGATATCACTAAAGAGAGCATCAAGAATGTGAGGGATTTGTTTGTGAACCTGGAAGGACAGTTCGATCTTTGTGATTACTCTTTTGATAATAATTAGTAACCAAGTGTTGGTTGGTTCTAGGAAGATCGTACCGGTTCCACTGTATAAAAATTTTGTACAAGTCCTGAACCTTTCCTAGCAACCTATTGTGTTCTTTAGAAATTAAATTCAGAATCACAAACAGAACTTAACATTATTGATTCCAAATTTAACTTATCTTCTTAATGGTTTAGACTTGGATCGCCAACGATGCTTAACATTATTGATCCAAATCCACCTATGTTATAAATTTAATTAAATATTAATTTTTATAATTGGCTTCCAGGACTGCATGGAGAGGCACTAGGCCTTCTTGAGTATGGGATCATCCATCACCGCCTAGACAAAGTCTTTTAAAGAAATCTAATATTTAATTTTCTTATATGACTCTAAGTTTAACCAAAAGGAACAATCGAATCACAAATTTGAAAAAAAAAAAAAACAAAACAAAAGAAACACAACTTCGAATATCTAATCCGAAAATCTAGAATCACTAGCCTCTTGTGTTTGGAATTCATACAAAGAAAACTAGTATGATGCGGAAAATAATTACTAGTTATACCTTTCTTTGTAAGCAAAAACCTTTTGATCTTCTACCGTATTACTCTTCTTATCTCAGACGTTGTGTGGGCAACGATCTACTGAGATGAGAACCACCCAGCCTCCTTTCTTCTAGCAAGATTCGACCACCAACAAATGAGCTCCAAGGGATGCAAGAGCAAAGCCTCCTTTCTCTCCTTCTTCTCCAAACTAGAACCGACCACCAAAAACCCCTCTAGTATTGATGTCGGCGCCGGCCACCAAGGAAAAAGAGAAAAGGAGAAGAACAAGGACTAAGGGTCGGCCACCACCAAGGAAGAGAGGGAGGAAAATAGAATAGAGTTGTATCTCATGAAGGCACCCCCTCCCTCTCTTTTATAATCCTTGGTCTTGGCAAATAAGGAAAATTTAAATAAAAACTTTCTTATTTTCTTTGCCATAAAAAGAAAATTTTAATTGATTAAAAACAATTTCCTTTTCTTATATTAAGTGGTTGGCCACCTCATAGCTCCAAGAAGGAAAGTTTTAATAACACGAGAATTAAAACTTCCTAATTTGCTTCCGAAATTTTAATAAAAATTTCTCTAATAATTTGTCCCTTCATGGTTGGTTATAAAAGGAAATTTTATAAATTAAAATCTCTCTATTAAAACATGTGGATGATTTCCAAAAAGGAAAGTTTTCTCTAAAATTAAAATTTTCCTTTCAATCTACAAATAAGGAAAGATATCAAATCTTTTTTTAATCTTTTGTAGAAACATATAAAAGGAAATATTTAATTTTAAAACTCTCTTTTTAAAATAATGAACATGGTTACAAAAAAGGAAAGTTTTATCAAAAAATTAAAAAAAAAAATCAACTACAAATAAGGAAAGATATCAAATCTTTTCTTAATCTTTTGTAGAAGGAAAGATTTAAATTTCAAACTCTCTTTTAAAACCATGATATCCACATAAGAAAAGATTTTAAATAAAATCCCTTTTATTTTTCTAGTGGTCGACCACCTAAGCTTGGGATCCAAGCTTTGGCCGGCCACCTTAAATTGGCTCCACCCTTAGCTTTGGCCAGTCACCTCAAGGTGAGTATGCGGTGGGTATAATTCTCTATATACAAGAGGCTACGATAAGGGCCGAGAGGAGGAATTGATTTTGGTCTCCCGATGAAATTAAGCTTCCCATGTTCGCCCCGAACACCCAACTTAATTTCATCAATAGTAATTCATACCACTAAAGAATTATTATTGAACTATCGCACCAATCCCAAATTATATTTTAGGCTCCTTCTTATTATGAGTGGGTTAGTCTCCCTGTATTTAAGATGTCGAATGCCCACTAATTAAATAAGTTACTGACAACTCTCTTTAATTAATATCTTAGTCCAAGAGTAGTACCACTCAACCTTATTGTCATGTTAGACTAAGTCCACCTGCAGGGTTTAACATGACAATCCTTATAAGCTCCTCTTGGGGGCATTATCAACCTAGATTACTAAGACACAGTTTCCTTCTATAATCAACAACACACACTATAAGTAATATCATCATTTCCCAACTTATCGGGCCTTTTGATTTATCGAGCTAAATCTCACCCTTTGATAAGTTAAAGAAATGAATACTAAATATATGTGCTTGTTATTATATTAGGATTAAGAACATCCACTTCCATAATAACTAAGGTCTTGTTCTTTTATTAAATCAGTATAAAAAGAACTTACCTTAAATGGTCCTACTCAATACACTTAGAGTGTACTAGTGTAATTTATCAGTCAAGATAAACTAATACCTAATTACACTACGACTATTCCAATGGTTTGTTCCTTTCCATCTCAGTCGTGAGCTACTGATAACATTATCTTCTGTGTGTGACACCACACACCATGTTATCTACAATATAAATTAATTGAACAACTACACTTAGCATAAATATAGACAATTGACCAATGTGATTCTTTATTTCTAAATGAATGTTTTATACAAAAAGCTGGACTTTTAGTATACACTCTAACACTAAGGCTACGTTTGGTTGGGTGTAATGTAATCTAGCTTGTAATGTAATTAAATTTATAATGTAATGTAATGTAATCTTGATTACATTACTACGTTTGGAAATGTAATGTATGTAATATTTGATTACAAAGATGATTACATTCTTTTGTTTGGTATCTATTATTTTTTATCAGAAATGTAATTTGTATTATTATAAAATGACAAAAATGTCCTAAGGGGTATATTCGGTATTTAAATTTTGGTGGGACGGTGGCCTCGTAATGTAATCGGATTACATAGCATTTGCTTTGTAATCCAGATTACAAAACTTCACTATATTTTGTAATCCAGATTACATTATATTACAAGTTTAAAAGTGAAACAAACAAAATAATCTGCCTTGTAATGTAATCAGGATTACATTACAAGGCAGATTACGTCCTACCAAACGCAGCCTAAGAACACAAGATCTTCGATAGATCACTGTAAATGTTTACAGTTTATAGATTTTGATTCTATAATTCATGCTTTAGAATCAATAGAATAGACATTTGTTGTTAGATTTTAAGGAATGTCCTAAAATAATATTCTTATGATTTTACTATTTATTTAATAAATATAGATTCACTATTTGAGTGCTATTATATGTTTGAATAGACTTGAACTCATTTACTGAATGCCCGTAATACAATTCATAGCATGAGAAAATTTGTGATTGGATCACAACTTGTGATTATCTCTACATGTGCAATTATGAACGCATTTGTACATCTTCCATTTTGTATGACTAGCACAAGTTATACTCCTTGGTTTGGCCAAACAACTATTTCTCGTTAGTTGGAGATATTGGGATGTCGAGAGTTAAACGTGGATACTAATTATGGTAACTAGTTTATTGGAGTGACATGTTGTAAGACTTCATATGATTCTCTACATATATGGATATGTCTGTGAAGTTTTTACTACAGCTCGAGTGCAAGTTTCCTTAGACTTGAGCTATACAAGTCACCTTGGTTGTGAAAACTTATACTTTGATATCTTAAGCAAATATCTCCTTAGATGTGCGGACCCGAGATGAATTGATATAAGTTGAAGTACCCAAAGGTGTTTGGATAGCCAATAGAGGATTCACCTCTCCTTACGAGGAGACGTATATCCTAGGGTCATTCGTTAGGATTATTACTCAAAGTCTTTAGCCAAAACATCACATGTTATGAATATGAGACACTTGTACACATATATGAATAATTTGAATCCGCAGAACGAGGAGGTATAACTTGAGCTAGGTGTGATGTAATTAGTCTAGTAAGGGCAAACACATAGACTATGTCCTGACCCAAGTGGGTATAAGACTAGTAAAAGGAATGAAGCATGACTCACTGTAACTGCTGAAGGATTCAGAATTAGTTCTGAGATCAACTATGATTTTCCGGTTAATTGGGGATTATGATGTACTACTAGGTATTATTCATAATCATTCCATAATTAAGTAGTTAATTATGGACGACCAAGATAAACTGAGAACCTATTGAGTCACACGCACTACGAGTCTCTAAAAGATGTAAAACAAGTTAGAAAATATGATTCTTAGATTAAGAGATAAATATTTTGTTGGACCATACATAAGACAAATATGGAAATATTTGTCGGAACAGAAACACAGATGGACCATATCTCTTATGAAAGAATTAGACCTTATTTGGTTTAGTCATGAACTAATTTGGTTTAGCCATGAACCTACTTAATTTAGTTGTGAACCAAACTGAGAGATTAATGAGCTAATTTTTTGTTAAAGCATAATAGGTTGGATTTGGATTTTCTAACCATATAATGATATGGTTAAAAGAGAATTAATACACAATTCATTATTAACTTGATTAGATTTTAAAAGCCTAAACTCAATACCTCTCTCCCTGTCTCTTGTCGCCGACCACAACAAGAGGCTCTTCTCTTATTGCCGTGAGCCACCCAAAGGAAGAATGTCTTCCTTTTGTTTCTTCTTTCACTTTGATCCTTCTCCTTCGCTTGTGGCTAGTGTCTTCCGAAGGCGAAGCTTGTTTTTTTAGAATTATCTTGAAGAGCTTGACATAGATATTAATAAAGATGAAATTCAATGATGTCATAAAAAATTGATGTCTTGCACGTTATAGGTCATCTGTAACGTATACCTAGAATAATTATTATTCAATTTCATTTTATTTTATGATCTTATTTGTGCGATTATATCTTGCATACACGTGATATGTGTAATATAATAAATTAATTTATTTATCGTTACGACTTCCGCTATATATATTTACGAATTGTGATTTTAGTGCATACCACATCAAACCTATAGCAACATTTTTCTCCAGTTGGACAAGCATGCTTCAATAATTCATGCATGATGCTTACAATCACACAATTTTATATATATCAAAGAACAACAGAATCCATCGTGAATTAGTTGCCAGCTTCGTGAATGGCGTCTCCTCTTTATCGTGGCTATAAAAGGAGAGCCACCAGTTGCTCACCTCCCTTCAATAATTAATTCGGACTTGACTTCAACACAAACAAGAACAACTACTTTACCACAGTGGCATATCTCCCTCCACTGAGGAGCTCAAACACTTTGTTATTGCATCCTGAATAAATAGGAAAGCTCCGTAAGTTAAAAGAACTTCTAGGAACAAAGTGAAATAAAATATTAGGTTTTACCTTATCTGACAACACACACAAAAGTGAGATCCAGGAACTAATATTTTGAGGTGGCCTTCACAAACCATGATAGTCTCTCCTCAAATTTCAGAGATGGAATGACATTCAACTCATATACTAACTCATATAAATTAGAAAATAATACTCATGAACAAAATAAATGTATCTAAGTGATGTCATCAAACATAATATTTATTCTAGGAGCACTGTAAGTTATCAGAGATTGTCTTAGAAGTCTATTTCAGATGACAAATTTAGATGCAAAATTTGACATAATTTAGTAACAAATTGTTGACCATCTACAAAGATTGTTCTTCCAATATTGCATGTAAGCATGTATGTTCCTCTCTACCTCCGCAAATTTAGTGTCTTATCTCCATTGGCATTTGCCAATGAAATTCCTCCATAGGAGAGTTGTTCATCTGATAGAATTAATTACAACACCTCGTTATTAGATATGCTGGAAATCTCCAAACCCAGAAGCTAATTTTCTAGATCTAATAATTTATTCCAACAGAAATAGAAACTGATAAATACAAAAAAACATACCTTCCCATCCACAAACAATTCAAACGTAGTCAATTTAATCGTACGGATTAAAGCACACGAGTAAATAAGCCATAACTATATCAACAATATGCCAGCACCAAATAAATCTCCAAGAAGAATGAGACTTTTTGAAAAAAAATAAAAATAAAAATAAATTTTCTGATCGCACATTTGATTTTCACAATATAGAGAATATATCAATTAATTCACATGACCAATATGCTATACGCTGACAAATTCTGATCTAGAAATAACTAACATTCAAGCCAATGTAGCTGGCATTCCTTAGCTAAAAGAGAAACAAGGGTTAGATTGTCAACTAAGGCACCTAATTAGGGTAAGGCAGAAGGCAAAGGCAGATGATAGTATTTTTCATTGGAAGCCGAAGACAAAGGGGGAAGGACTTCTGATAAAACTCTTCTAAACAACCTGTTGTGCATCAATCAAATAAATAATTGCACTGGATAAATAAAATCCCAAAATTCTGTTGATAATCAAATAAATACTTATGAAGAATACCACTAGGGTTCTTGATAATAGTGAGTCGGGAAAGCCGCTAGGGTTCTTTGCGGAGTGGGGGCGTCGGTCAAACTCCTGTAGGACTTCACGGGACGATTTTGAACGCCTCTGCTAGAGTACACTCCGCAAACGACTTCAAATACCTCTGTCGATAGGGTTTCTTCACAAATGGGTTTCACGATTGTGAGTTGGGAAAGCTGAGTATAAGAGTACGGGCAGATTGACATTTAATAAATTGTTAGGGCTATTTTTGTCCCAAACGGTAAATATGAATACTTTTGGAAGAAAAAAATTCGTTGACCCTAGTATTAAAAAGAGAAAATTATGATTTTGGTCCTGTAATTTGTGTTTTTTCTAATTTTAGTCCTGTTGAAGATTAATTTATTTTTTTAATCCTGTAACTTGTAATATTTTTTAATTTTAATCCTTTTCTTTAAAATTGAAAATTTTGACCGGTAAATGGTAAATGTTGAGTTGGCGGTCATTAATTGTCTATCTGGAAAAAAACACAAAAAAACGTCACTTATCCCACATTTCACGTGGAAAAAAAATATATAAAAAATGACAAACCTAAACCTACGCCGATCCTCCATTCTCCCTTCTCCTCCTTTCAATCGCCCTTCCCCCTGATGTCGCCTTCCCACCGACCCCTGCAGGCTCCAGCGCCAGGGTCGGTGGAGCAGGAGGAGGAGAAGCTGGAGGGGGAGAGAAGGACTTCGGCGGCGACGCTTGAGGATGAGAAGGCCAAGGGCAATGATAAGGAAGAGAAGGAAGAAGAAGAAGGCGAGAAAAATGTGGAGTCGCCTCTGCCTTCAGAGGCAGAGGAGTCCGAGGGAAATGGTGGGGAAGGGGACACGGAAGGCTACGGGGAGAAAATAGTGGAATCTCCGGTGGAAGTTAAGGCCAAGGGCAGCAACGGGAAGAAGGCGAAGAAACAAGGGGGCAAGCAGGCAAAGAAGGAACCACTGTCGCCTCCGGAGGAGATCGAGCTGCGCGTGTCCATGCACTACAACGGTTGCGCTAGGAAGATCAGATGGTCTTGAAGAGCTACGAAGGTACAACGATTCTACAATGAGCTTCGACCTTCAACATCTCCTCTGAAAACGATCGATGTTCCATGGCAGCAGGGGTGGCGGAGGTGGCGAGAGACTGGAGAGCACAGAAGGTGGTGGTGAAAGGGAAGAAGGCCGTGGCCAATCCTTTGAAGATGGTGGAGCATCTCGAGAGGAAAACTGACAAGAAAGTGCAGCTACTGACTCCTCTACCACCTCCACAGCCAGGGAAGAAGAAACCTAAAGCAAAAGATCAGCTGAAGAAGAAGAAGAAAGAGGAGGAGGAAGGAAGAAGAAGACAAGAAAGAAGAGGTTCCTCAGCAAAATCCTGAATCTGCTCATCTTTTTTTTTTTCTCTTCGATCTCTTCTTCTCCTTTTCTCTAAACTTTTTGCTACTTTTCTGCCGCTAAAGATTGTTGTAACTTCATTCCAGCTTCAAATGCACTGGCCAGTCTGCACTCGGAAGATCACGAAGAAGATCTTAAAGATGCAAGGTTTCCTTCTGTCTCCTTCCTCTGTTCCATAGTTTCGTAAACGGACAAACGCTATGAAAAACTTGTGTGTGCCACGTAGGTAATTAATGTCCGCCAACTCAACATTTACCGGTCAAAATTTTCAATTTTAAAGAAAAGGATTAAAATTAAAAAATATTATAAATTACGGGACTAAAAAAGTAAATTAATTCTCAACAGGACTAAAATTAGAAAAAACACAAGTTACAGGACCAAAATCATAATTTTCTCGTATTAAAAAACCTCATTTTATTAAGATTTCTCTATTTCAACTTACATACCACATTACACATACATCATAACTATGGAATCATAAATTATCTAAATCAAATAAAATTTTTGTTGATAATTTTAAATAGATAACCAAAATTATAAACAATAACCTTGAACCAAATGCACCTTAAATAGTTGTGATCTAGGCGACCATAAGTTACCAAAGATTTTAAAATTTAATTTGCTTAGTTAGAGCACCTATATTGATGTTAATATATGAGTGTTATAACATCCAAATGATGTTATAAACCAATATGGATGAGTGTTATAATACCCACACATTAACCGTGTTCAATTCTTTGAATGTGGTTAATGAGCAGATTTTATATAAAAAAATTAAAAAATAAATTTTGAATAAAAAATAAAAAAGATAAATAAATAGTGAGATCCATAATAATTAATGTTAATATTAAAATGAATGTGAATATTTGTTAATGTTGTCACTGATTTGAGCGTCTTCCGATCCCGTTGTGTGCCGGCCTTCGTGCCGTTATCTCGTTCCAGCTTCGTATGTTGTGGTGTTGTGGCCTTCGTGTCTCAGTTATTATTTGGCGTCACTGATTTAGCCGTATTCCGCTCTTGTTGTTTTCTCGGTCTGTGTGTCGGTGTTTCATCTCGGCCTGTGTGTCGCTATTATTTCCCGGCCTGTGTGCGGATCTCATTTCCCAGCCTATGTGCCGATCTCGGGTCCGGACCTGCATGCCGGTATCGTATCCTGGTCTGTGTGCTGGTGTCTTATCCCGGTCTGCGTGTCGATGCCTTATCCCGGTCTGTGTTCCGGTATTATATCCGGATCTCCAGCTCATCTTCCGGCTCCGCGTCGTCAGATCCAGCTCTCCATCCTGATCAGGAGTCGGCTACTCTTCCGGGTCGCAACAACTCGAATCGCGTCCCATCCGAGGGTGCCCCCCTGGGCCAAGGTACGTTCTCCGTTCATATTCTATGCATATTTCATTATTTTATGGCTTAGTCTTGTACTCATATGTTCGTTGGATCCGCCTCGAGCCTTGGGGTACCAGAGACCGGGGGGACCCCGTCACTGGCTGCAGGTAGCGTTGACCAGAGGACTTTTGAAGACTTGGTCAACGTAGAAGCCATCTCAACATACCCCCCTCCGGGACACTGCGACTTCGTCAATATTCCATCCACCTCGCCCGACGGTTCGTCTGACTCATATTCCGGACAGGATCAATTTGGCGTCATCTGTGGGAACATCCTTCACCTGTTCTGGAACGTGAAGATGGACGACATCGGGAGGTTCTCTGCTATTATCACAATCCCGGAGGATCTCGACGCATATATTATATTCTATCCTCACTCCATCGGTATTCGGGAGTCGAGGGATCGAGTGGAGCTTTAGCTGGCTGACAGGTTAGTTTTTCCGTTATGTTTTTTCCCTGACTCCACGGGTATTCGGGAGTTAAAGGACCGAGACAAACCCTTAGCCGGTTGACACGACTTCCCGATCAGGTACGCTACAAGCTCTACTCCCTTTTTACGATTATAGGAACTGATATAGCTCCCTGATCATAAGAGAGTAAAATCCTAGTTCCTTGATCAAAGACTAGGGCCTTCGATTTTTTATCGGACACTAGGGGCCCAGCTCCCTGCACATACACTTGGGACACAGCTCCCCGCTCATACACTAGGGACACAACTCCTCGATCATTGACTCGCAGTACCACTTCTCGATCAGGATCTAGGGGTCTCGCTCTTTGATTACAGGCTAGGGGCCTTACTCTCCGATCAGGAACCAGGGTTTCAGCTCTCCGATCAGGTGTGTTATAGGCTCTGCACCTTTCACCATGAGACTCTGCATCCTCTTACTACTACAGGCTCTGCACCCTTCACTGTGAGGCTCTGCATCCTCTTATTTCTATAGGCTCTGTACCCTTCACCACGGGGCTCAGCATTCTCTTGCTGCTATAGGCGCTTCAAACTATTATTATTATATGCTTTGCATCCTTCATTTGTTGTGCAACCTCTTACATCTATAGGTGTTGCTCCCTTCACCCACGGTGCTCTGCTTCCTTCTATGGCTATGGGCTCTGCTCCCTTATATCAGCTTCACGCTCTTTATCTTCTCCCCTCACTCCATGAGTATTTGGGAGTGGAGGGACCGAGACAGGTCCTCAGTCGGTTGACACCACTTCGCGATCAGGTATGATAAAAGGTTTTATTCCCTCATATTGCTACGAGCTCCGCTTTTATGGACTTCAAGGCTTATCCTCCTCCGTTCGGGGTCGAACTATCGCCACTGGTCTCGGACCAGAGTGTCACCACTGGTCTCAGATCGGAGTATCGCTAACGATCTCTCGGTCGGACTTCTAGACCAATTATCGGTCGGGCTTCTAGACCAATTCTCGGTCGGGCTTCTAGATCAATTCCTGGTAAGACCTTTCGATCAATTCTTGGTCAGACCTCCAGATCAATTCTTGGTCAGACCTCCAGATCAATTCTTAGTCAAACCTCCAGAACATTTCCTGGTCAGGCCTCTAGAGCATATCTTGGTCAGACCTCCAGAGTATATCTTGGTCAGACCTCCAGAACATTTCCTGGTCAGGCCTCCAGAGCATTTCTTGGTCAGGCCTCCAGAACACTTCCCGGTCGGGATTCCAGACTCTCGCCCCAATGCGAGTTATAAGTGAGCAAGGATCTCACACCCAACGACCTTACTGGTCGGGTCCCAAACTCTCGTCCCAGTGTGAGTTATAAGTGAGCACTGCTCTCACGCCAACCCCCAACGACCTTCCCGATCGGTTGTTCTAGACTTTCGCCCCAGTGCGAGTTATAAGTGAGCTCTACTCTCACACCTCCAGACTCTCGCCCCAGTGCGAGTTATAAGTGAGCATGCTCTCACGCCTAACGACCGACAGGTCGGTGTCCCAAACTCTCGCCCCAGTGCAAGTTATAAGTGAGCATGCTCTCACGCCCAACGACCGGCAAGTCGGTGTCCCAGACTCTCGCCCCAATGCGAGTTATAAGTGAGCATGCCCTCATGCCTAATGACCGGTAGGTCGGTACTCACTCCTCACTTGCAACTCTGCCTAATACTCATCACACTTGATCCACTTGTCGCCCGACTCGACACTCTCAGTTCGCATTTTCACTCACCACTGTTGCTCGGTCAACACTTACTGCTCACTAGTCGCTCTGCTTGGCACTCTCAGTTCTCATTTTCGCTCACCACTGTTGCTCGGTCGACACTTACTGCTCACTAGCTGCTCTGCTCAGCACTCATCATTCGTGTTTCGCTCACCGTTGTCGCTCGGTCGACACTCGCTCGGTCACGCTCTTTATCGCCAGGTCGCGATTTACTGTCGCTCGGTCGGCACTCGCTCCGTCACTATCATGGCTTGGCTTGTCCGTCTCGCTCTTTATTGCCAGGTCGCGATTTACTATTGCTCGGTCGGCACTCGTTCGGTCATGATCATGGCTTTGCTCGTCCGTCATTCTCTTTATGGCCAGGTTGCGATTCACTGTCGCTCAGTCGGCACTCTCTCGGTCTCGCTCTTTATTGCCAGGTCACAATTCACTGTCGCTCAGTCGGCATTCGCTCCGTCACGATCATGCCTTGGCTCGTCCATCACGCTCTTTATTGCCAGGTCGCGATTTACCGTCGCTCAGTTGACACTCGCTCGGTCACGCTCTTTATCGCCAGGTCGCGATTTACTGTCGCTCAGTCGGCACTCGCTCGGTCACGCTCTTTACCGCCAGGTCGCGATTTACTGTTTCTCAGTCGGCACTTGTTCGGTCACACTCTTTATTACAGGTCATGATTTACTATTGCTTGGCCGACACTCGCTCATTCACGATCATGACTTTGCTCACCCATTATTCTCTTTGTGGCCAGGTCACGATTTACTGTCGATTGGTCGGCACTGTCGATCGGACGACACTCGCTCGGTCACGTTCTTTATTGCTCGATAGCGATTTATGATCGCTCGGTCAGCACCTTTTTCTCGGCCGCGTTCATGACTTCACTCGTCTATCTTTTTCTCCATTGCCCGATCGCGATTTATTGATGCTCGATCATTATGTTTCTCGGTCACGCTCATGACTTCACTCGTCTATCTTTTTCTCCATTGCTCGGTCGCAATTCATTGACGATTGGTCAGTATTTTTCTCAGTCACACTCACGGCTCTGCTCATTCATCATTTTATCTATTGCCCCAGTCGAAATTTACTATCACTTGGTTGACACTTTTTCGGTCGCTCGGTATTGATTTATTGTCGCTCGATCATTTTACTCAGCATCTCTCGACCGTCTGCTCGATATCGCTTGACATTCGCTAGATCGCTCTTTCGACACTCGCTCAATATGTCTTTTGTCGCTCGGTCGGCGCTTATTCTTTTCGTCGCTATGCCAGGTACTCATCGTCCACAGCTACTCGTTCGGCGCTATGTGATATATCCGCGATATGACTCTGCATTCAGTAGTGATGCTGTGTTTCATTTGGATGGGTCTAGTCAGTCGGACTTGCGCCTCCTTCGACTAGACTTGAGGGGGAGGCTTGTGATGTGGATACGGTTTAGGGCAGAGGAGAGATTAGTGGAAAAGTGAGGGGCAATTTGGTAAAAGCATGGGTAGGGTTTTAAGAAGAGGGGACTGTAGCATGCAAGAGGGGGCGCGACGTTTTGGGTTTTTGCGGCTTCTTCGTGGATTTGCGCCGCCGCCACAGGAACTTCTTCCTCCTCTTGCTCCTCGTCGGCGCCGACGCCGACCACCACCTCCCCTCTTCCCTCTACTCTCTCTCTATCCGTAGGCCTCTTCTCTGCGTTTTTCACGCCACTGCCACCAGAGGGAGGAAGACACTGCCTTCGTCTTCGCCTTCTCCTTCGTCGCCGGTGAATCTCTGCCCTTCATCTCCTCTCTCTCTTGACGCTCGAAAGTCGCAGCCACTTCCGGCTACTATCGCGGCGCACTAAGCTGCAACCACGCACTCTTGCCGAGAATCACTTCCCACGATCGTCGCCTGGCCTCCATTTCGCTGCTCCTTCCCCGTTATTCGTGGGGAAATCGAGGTTGCTTCTAGCTTTGAAGAATTCGGAATCGCCTGAGCCTCACGCCTAGCCAGCGGAGATCAAGAACCGATTTCAAGGACAGCGACACCATTTGGAGGGTAATTTTGGCCATGATATCCCCGGAATCGCCAACTTTCCCCTCGCCGGCAACAACCTCCAACCTCCACCACCCCCTCTTCTCCATGCTGCCGCAACCAAGGAGATGGCCAGCAACCTTCTCTCCTCTCCCTGGCCAATGCCGCTGGACTCGCACCGCTACCGGCGCTGGCCACGCCCGGCCAGAGCCCCTAGCACCGAGCTGCCCATTATTATTGTTGTCACTGATTTGAGCGTCTTCCGGTCCCGTTGTGTGCCGACCTTCGTGTCGTTATCTCGTTCTAGCTTCATATGTTGTGGTGTTGTGGCCTTCGTATCTCGGTTATTATTTGGCGTCATTGATTTAGCCGCATTTCGCTCTTGTTGTTTTCCCGGTCTGCGTGTCGGTGTTTCATCTCGGTCTGTGTGCCGCTATTATTTCCCGGCCTACGTGCCTATCTCATTTCTCGGCCTGTGTGCCGATCTCGGGTCCCGACCTACGTACCGGTATCGTATCCCGGTCTACGTGCCGGTGCCTTATCCCGGTCTACGTGCCGGTATTATATTCGGATCTCCAGCTCATCTTCCGGCTCCGCGTCGTCAGATCCAGCTCCCCATCCTGATCAGGAGTCGGCTACTCTTCCGGGTCGCAACAACTCGAGTCGCGTCCCATCCGAGGGCGCCCCCCTGGGCCAGGGTACGTTCTCCGTTCATATTCTATGCATATTTCATTATTTTATGACTTAGTCTTGTACTCATATGTTCGTTGGATCCGCCTCGAGCCTCGGGGTATCATGGATCGGGGGGACTCGGTCGTTGGCTGCAGGTAGCGTTGATTAGAGGACTTTTGAAGACTTGATCAACGTAGAAGTCGTTTTAGCATACCCCCCCCCCCCCCTCCGGGACACTGCGACTTCGTCAACATTCCATCCACCTCGTCCGACGGTCCGATTGACTCAGATTCCGGACAGGATCAGTTAATAAAAAGGAGAGGCTAACATAATAATTACATAATTTGCTATTTACAGAGATGTCATATATTAATATTCAAACTAATATTGATGCTCTTAGAAAAAAAAAATTGTACAATAAACGTATATTTTGGAAAATAAACGCACTCTTTGTTAAATAAAAAATATTTAAAAAAAAAAAGATTAGTGTTTATACGATGATTAATTGCTCAATATTATTTTTCTATTAAAAATACTTGTATTGCTTTTTCTCTAATTTTATATATTTTAAATTTCAAATTTTCAAAATATTTTTATAAAAAGTATTTGTATTGATCGAGCACTTGATTGAATCAAACCTAAGTTACATACTCAACTTGGAGTCACAAGTCATTCTCAACCACAGACCAAATCAAGATAATAAAGCACAACCAATTTATTATGTCATTCAATTAACTTAACTAAGCAAAACAACGTATAGGAGACACTTCTTGGCCTCGCCTATCAATCATTTAGTTTAGGATGTTCTTTGCAACAACTCCACTTAATAATAGATGATTATCAAGTTATTCGATAGACTAATTCGGCCTATCCCGAGCCAGCCCTGGATGGTCGAGGTGGGGGGTAGACACACAGGCCCCATCTCCAGCCCCGGTCCTAACATTCAGGAGGCCCTGGGCAAAATGATAAAATAGGCCCTAATTTTTTTAATAAAGTAAAATTTATTTACAATGACTTCTTCTAATTTTCCTAGAAGTAAAATCATCTATAATATTATTAATTTCAAGATTTTCTAAAATCTCCTTTTCAATAGATAAAATTACTAATCCATTCAATCTCTCTTGCGACATCGTTGATCTCATGTATGTTTTCAGTAATTTTAATTTTGAGAAACTTCTTTCAGCTGATCCTACAGTAACATGCATAGTCAACAATATTCTATAAGCAATTGCAACATTTGGATAAAAATCTATATTTTTTACAAAATTAAGAATATCAATTGCCGACATTATCTCATTTGGTAAAGTTAGTTGTAGTATTTTTAATTCTGTAAACAAATCATCTAACTCAACATCTAATGAATTATCATGCGTAAAAGTGGATGTCAGATTAACACAACATTTTCTCAACTCATCATTATCTAATGATTTTAATGTTTTCGAATCAAACCAAAAACCAAATATATTTTCAAATGTTTTTATTTCATCAAATCTACTTTTCAAAGAAGAAATTGTCATATCTACAATAATCACAAAATAATCAATTCTAAAAGATTCTTCAGGTGATAGTAAAATTTCATCATCTTCTTTCTCATCAAATTATTTTTTTCTAAAAATACGACGTTTCATTGAAAATACTGGCTCTATATTCATATCAGATGCAAGACTTTTAGCAATAGTCAAACTTGTTGCAAAACCATCATTCCTATATTTTTCAAAATATGATATTATACCATCTAATTGTTTCATAGCAGAATCAATGCACATAGATTTTGATTGTAACTTCTTACTTATCATGTTTACAGCAAATAAAATATCATACCAAATAACCATACCAAGTAAAAATTCAAAACTTTCAATTGAGTTAACTATACTTTCAGCTTGACTCTTAGACTTTGCATCATCACAAATGTCATATAACTCTAATAAAGCACTTCGCACTTCAAGAGCTTGAACACTTTTAATACGACTTTCCCAATGCGTGTTTGAAAAAGATTTGACAGTTAATCCTTTCACATTATCAAGTAAAACTTTCCATCTTTTAGGAGAACTTGAAAACAATGTATATATGCGTTGAACTACTCCAAAAAAAGAAACGGCTTTAACACAAGAATGTGTCATATCACTAAGAGTCAAATTAAGACTATGACAAGCACATGGCATGTATAATGCTCTTGGATTTATTTCAAGCAATCTCTTTTGAACTCCTTGGTGTTTTCCTTTCATATTAGAACCATTATCGTAACATTGACCTCTAATATTTTCAATACTAAGATCAAGTGATTTCAAAACATTTTTTAATTCATTAAAAAGTCCAAGACCAGACGTATCATTAGCTTTTAGAAACTCTAAAAAATACTCTTTTATTTTCACATTGCTAGATGACATATTAACACATCGTACTATAAAAGTCATTTGTTCTTGATGACTAATATCCGGAGTACAATCAAGAATTATTGAAAAATATTTTGCCTCCTTAATTTTCTTAATGATAATACTTCTAACATTATCGGCTAAAAGAGAAATCAACTCATTCTGAATTTTATGACCAAGATAATGATGATGAATTTCATTATTTTGAATGCGTCTAATATGATCTTGCATCACAAAGTCAAATTCAGCAATCATTTCAATCAACCCTAAAAAGTTTCCATTACTTTCTTGATATAGTTTCTCATTAGATCCCCGAAAAGCCAAACAACATTTAGAAAGACATTTTACAATTGCTAATATTCTTGTAAGAACTTGTCTCCAACGCTCTCTTTCTTTAGAAATTTCTCGTTGTAGATCTTTATCAATTGTTTCATTTCTATCTAATCTCATTTTTAATTTCTTCCAAGAGTTCATATTAGTTATATGTTCAATAGAATTTTCATGTTCTTTAAGTCGTTCACTGATATGTTTCCAATCTCTAAACTCATCATTCGCTAAAGAACTTCTATTGTTTTCAGATTTAAATAACTTGTAACAAAAACAATAAACTTTATTTACATGTTTACTATATACCAACCACTTTCGATCTCTTTCCTCTCAATTACTTAACTTTTTAAAATAATAAGTACTTGAAAAATGTCTAGAGTAGTGATCAAAAGGAAATGTGAGATTTATTTCTCTTATAAGCCCCTTTTCAACTAAAATATCACGTGCATTATTATCAAGATTATCCCAATTTCTTGGGTCATATATATCAAGTGGAGGAATAAATTGTTTATCAATATTATTATTCTCATTATCTATTACATTAGTAACATTTTCATGCTCTCTTAAATTATCTTTATCTTCATTAACATCATGAATTTCATTAGATTCATCATTAACATCATGAATTTCATTAGACTCCTCGCTAACATCATGTATTTCTTTAGACTCATTTACATTATCCCTATTTAAAATTTCTATATTTTCATTAGAACTTGTACTTTTAACAAAGAATTTATTAAGAGCGTCTCTTTTGTGATTCAGTTAATTGTTCTAATCTTTTTCTTTTTTTTTTCCTTTTTTCACATCCAGAAATATGTTTTTTAGGTAACATATTATAATTCACAAAATCACAATTAAAAAGCTATAATTTAAATCAACTTAATCTAAGTATAAAAGGAATAATAGCACCTGGATTGAAATTATTTGTAGGCTTAGCACTTAACAGCTTAAGCACCTCGCCTCGGACACGGTCGACTGTAGTAAAACACCTGTTATTAATTTAATAATTAAGTCAACATTAAATTCCAAATTTACAATTAATTAATTAACAAAAAATTCATATTCTATGAACAATTAGCTAATTAACAAAAAAAAAATCCTAGTACAGCACCGTGTAGAGTCTGTAGACTTGCAATCGTCGGCTCGCAAGTCGCAACAGAGCGGAGCAGCCGTGTAGAGCAGAGGCGGAGCGATTCGCTAGAGAAGAGGACTCAAAGCCAGAGGAGCAGGAGAGCAGCTTAACAGAACAGCCGAACAGGCCCTGGCAGCGGTAGGGAAGCGGCGTTTTCTTCTTCAGCAGTTCAGCTCCTCCGTCCTCCGATGCTGCTCGGTGCGCCGAGTAGTACGCCTCGTGCAGTCGTGAGTCGGGGGCAGTGTGTTTCCGGCAGTGGCGCGGCCGTGCGGGGGAGAGCGGAGTACTGGCGGAGAGGGTCCCTGCTGTCCCTCTCTATCGCGCGGCCCTTCGATGCGCTCGGAGCAGTAGCCGTCGGCCGACGGAGGTGAAGGAGAGTACGCAGTCTCGCAGCGGCGCAGCCGAACGGAGCGATTTCGCCAAAGGAGCAGCGCCGACGATGGATTTCGTGGAGCAGTAGCCGACGGATGCAAAAAGCACGGATGCAAAAGGCAAAAGGAAGGATGCGAAAAGTAAAAGGAAAGTAAGCACTGAGAAATAATCGGCGGATGCAAAAGCCAAAAAGCAAAAGGAAGCAAAAGGAACGTTGGCAGCTGTCGGCGGATGCAAAAGTCAAAAAGCAAACTGAAAATAAACAGCAGCCGACGGATGCAAAAAAAAAAAAAAAACAAAAGAAAATAACATTTAACCTAATTATTAAATACATATTTATCTGTAAATTTGGGCCCCCCAAAATATTGGGCCCTGGGCAGATGCCCAGGACCGCCCGGCCTCTGGGCCGGGCCTGCCCATCTCTGGCGAACTTATTTTTTTCTTTAATATTTTAATATTTTTTAAAAATGTTAAAAAAATATTCATTAAAAAATAAATTAAAAAATCTAAATATAAATTCTAAAATATTATAGACTTTTTTTTTACTTTCAAAATCTAGAGATGATGATGACCCTACGAACCCCAATTTATTCGCATCACGCAATTCTACTAATCTAAATATCATTCCCACCTACAACATTATGATTAAACACCTTGCTACATCGTTTTCTCTTTTCATCCTCAATCTATTCAACTTTACTTAGTGGATGCTAGCCCCGGCACATGTAATTTGTCCGTGTTGCTCAAGTTACTTGCCAGTCAAGCTTTTTTGCTTTTCTAGTCAACAAGTCCACTTTACTTTCAAATTTATTGGTCAACAAATAAATACTAAATATGTATTGACCTTGACTCTTGCTTACTTAACACTTAAGTTTATTGGTATTTTTGGTCCCACAAGTCCACTTGACTTATCTATTTTTATGTGGGCCATAGTCAATGAATATAAACTAAATAAGTATTTTTTTAATAATAAAAATAAATTATAAATAATAATAATAATAATAATAATAATAATAATAACTAAAATGAATCAAAATAGTAACCTCACCGAGCAGCCCAAACGCAACTTAAAGAAGCACTTTTTCGTTTCTCTAGAAAGATCCATAAGCTTTAAATGGCTACAAGGCATGATTTTTTCATTTGATCCTCAAAGTTTGGAGAATTGTTTTGCTTACACTTGGAGTTTCAGGAAATGCCAGATTTCTCCTGAAATTTCAGATTATTGCAGTCAGCACTCGGCATCGATTGATACAAATAGAGCCATCGTTATCGGGGGGCAAGATGAAGCAAAATTGGAAACCTTAGAGGGTGAAAACATTATGTTTGCTATAATTTGGGAGCAAAATGAAAATTGAGCGTTTTCGCGACGGCCATCACGTCACTATTATTCTTTGTGCCAGCTTCGTACGCTGTGCCTTGCTGAGGAAGGAAAAGATTTGAACGGACAGGGGTAAAATGGGTAATTTACATATAGGTCGATCGTCGCCGTCCGCCGAGTAAAATCAGACAGCTAGGACCGTCCATCACCGGAGCCACCTTCCCACTCGCTCCGAACGTGCGGGGCTCAGGACGTTTTATTAGTAGAAGCCCAACCGCCCCTTCGTGCAGACTTTCACCAGCATCTTTTGGTTTGTTGCTATTCCTGCTCCCGTACGAGCCCGTCTCTCGCAATGTCCGGCGAACGAGGAGCATATGGAGGTGGTCGCCGTGGCGGTGGACGGGGCGGTCGGGGTCCTGTTGACGGCGGCAGATCGCGTGGCGGCGGAGGAAGGGGCGGATATGCTCCGGCTCCTCGCTCTCAGGAATCGTCGACGACTCCGTCCGCATCGTACCGTCCTTCGCCGACGGCCACAGCAGCAGATTCGCCTTCGTCCTCTTCTATCGGCGAGGAACTCCGGCATCTCACGATCGCCGAGCCCGCGAAGGAGCAGACTCCTCAGCCGGCGGCGCCTCCGGCCTCTAGCAAGGGTATGAGGCATCCGGCTCGGCCGGATTTCGGCACCGTCGGAAGGCCGTGCTTAGTTAGGGCTAACCATTTCCTTGTCGAGATCGCCGACAATACTCTTTTCCACTATGATGTAAGTTTCTATTTTTCTCTTTCGTTATGCATCGTTCTTCCCGTTTGATCGAGAATACCTTGTTCTGAATTTGTAGGTGAGTATAGTGCCCGAATCAGTGTCCAGAGCTACCAATAGAAAAATCATCTCTGAGCTTGTCAAGGCACATAAGGATAAAGCCTTGGGAAGGAGAATGCCAGCTTATGATGGAAGGAAGAGCCTGTATACGGCTGGTACTTTTCCTTTTGAGTCAAAGGAGTTCACGGTTTCACTGCCTGAAAATGATGGAAGGTACTGTTTCTCAACTGAAGCTTTATGCTGACTGTATTTGTTAAAATCGTGTGGTTTTCCTCTTCTTCAGGAAGGCCAAGGAATTTAGAGTGATTATTAAGCTTGCTGGAAACGCAAGCATACACAACCTGAAGGAGTTTTTAGCTGGTCGACAGTTTGAGGCGCCTCAAGAAGTCATTCAAGCCCTTGATATTGTTCTTAGGGAGTCTCCATCTACCAAGTACTTCTGTTTCCTTTTCTTTCTGTACAATTTTCTCAAGTACTATATTATTGTTAATATTATTTTCGTTGCAACTTGTTCTGCTTCAGGTATACTTCTGTAGCACGGTCCTTCTTTTCCCCGAGTTTTGGGCATCGGGCACCCATTGGAGAAGGCTTAGAATGCTGGAGGGGCTACTATCAAAGTCTTCGACCAACACAAATGGGCTTGTCTTTGAACATAGGTAAGTCTTGCTGGAAGTGTTCTTTTGTTTATCTGTTTTGAGGAAACTATCAATTCATCTAGGGTATATTCCATTATATAAGGTGGGTTGTAATCTTGCGACTAAAGTTTTCAGTAACATGTCATCTGAATTGTATTACTTTACTTCATTTTTTGTTGATTAAGTGTCTGGGAGAGGTCCAAGAAAACCCTGAACGAAAGGCTTATATATCCTGTCTTTTGATATGATACCTCGTGTTAACAGTTAATTGATCCTAACGGGTTTATTTTTTCCTTGTTATCCATATTGCTAGGGTTATCATTACCTTTTGAGATAACATGTTTCTCTCTGCAGATATCTCTGCAACATCTTTCTATAAGCCCATGAACGTTGTTGAATTTGTAATGGAGTATCTTAATCTGCGGGATACTTCAAGGACCTTATCTGATCAAGATAGAGCTAAGGTTTTTATATTTCAATCTACTATGAAATGTCATAAACTTCCATTTATTTTTCTCAGTAAAGTTGTTTATTGCTGCCAGTTATTCGTTGATTCCTTAATTGTGGTTGCTGCATTTGTCTGATTTTGTTGATGCTACATATTTTATCATTTATATGAACTCCTGGAAATTGATAGGTCAAGCGAGCCATACGTGGAGTAAGAGTTGAGGCAGTTCACAGAAGAGATTTAAGAATACGATACAAGATCAATGGATTGACAAAGGAGCCACTGAGACAACTAAAGTACAGTACCGGTCTCCATAATCGTTTGAGAAATTCTGTGTTCATCCTTATTGTTTCTATATTAAGGGAATTCGTTCTCTAGGTTTCCTATCAGCGAAACACAAACTGAGATATCAGTGGTCCAATACTTTAAGGAACGGTATAATTACAATTTGATGTGTGTTTCATGGCCTTGCCTCCTGGCTGGTAGTGAGAGCAAACCAACCTACTTACCAATGGAGGTACATATATGATTTGCTAATTTTCTCAAACATATGTTCTTCACTGAATGATCTGTGGATGTCCAGGTTTGCGCAATTGTTGAGGGACAACGCTATTCAAAAAAGCTAAGTGAGGGACAGGTAACCGCAATATTGAGAAATACATGCCAGAGGCCGGTGGACAGAGAACGTAGCATTCGTGAGGTTTGTGATACTACACATTGTTCTTGTTCGTTAAAGTACTATTGTAAAGTTAAAACTTTTAGATGCTTCTTGTTCATGTAACTTCTATATGATGATGATGATTTGTCAGATGGTTGGACAAAACAACTACAATAATGATTTATTCACGAAGGAATTTGGTTTAAGGATGAAGTATGAGCTCACTACTGTAGAAGCTCGTGTTCTACCTCCTCCAAGGGTATTCTCCCTTTAAATATTTTACTCTTGTGTAGTAATTCTTGACTAGTTACTAATGCTATAGTTAACTTATTTCAATGTATTTGTTTTGAATGTTGCAGCTAATGTATCATGACTCTGGTAGAGAAAAATCCTGCAATCCTTCTGTCGGTCAGTGGAACATGATAAACAAGGTAACATGTTTTATTTTGCTTGTAATTTTAGCAATTTGTCATTAGTTTTTAATAGGATCAAAATTTTTAGAGTTTTCAATTTCAATGTTTTTTTTATAAGAATGTATTATCTGACAAATAAAAAAGGAATCAATTAGATCTGTTAATGATTTCTTGTTCTTATCTGCACTTTGATATATACATCTTTTATGTGTTGCTTCTCAGAAAATGGTGAATGGTGCTTCTGTTGATTATTGGACTTGCTTGAGTTTCGCGTCACGACTTAGACAGGAGGAAGTATCTAACTTTTGTCAAGAACTGATTGGCATGTGTAATAACAATGGAATGGTATGGATGCTTCACGTCAATCACTATAATTTTCTCTTAATTGACATTTATACAATCTATTTGATTCTACATAATTTTTTTAAAGGTTATCAAGCCACCTTTTGTCAATTTCAAATTTGCTCGTGTTGATCGATTAGACTTTGCTTTGAGAGACGTTAACAATAGCTCAATTGAAGCATTTAAACGAGCTGGGATTCAAGGGAAGCACATCCAGTTGTTGATTGTGATCTTACCAGAGATGAAGGGCTATTACGGTATTTTGCCCAATGACTATCCTTAGAAGTATTGAAAAATTTGTTGTCTGATTTTGGTTCAATCTATGATGGATGAACAGGGAATATCAAGAGAATTTGTGAAACTGAGCTCGGTATCGTGTCACAGTGTTGCAATCCAAGGCAGGTATCTAAATGCAACAAACAATATTTGGAAAATGTCTCGCTGAAGATCAATGTTAAGGTTTGTTATTATTGTGTCCACTATGATTGACCATGATTATTAGCTAATTATCTGCCTGTATGCTAATCCTCTTTCGTATATAATTGAGCAGTGTGGTGGACGCAATACAGTACTTGAAGATGCCATTTACCGGAGGATACCTCTTGTAAGTGATATACCAACAATTTTCTTTGGGGCTGATGTATCACACCCTTCTCCGGGGGAGGATTCTTTGTCTTCCATTGCTGCAGTTGTAGCTTCGATTGACTGGCCTCAGATCTCCAAGTACAGAGGTTTATTCTCGACCCAACAGCATAGACAAGAAATAATCAACGATTTATTTAATGTTGATCAAGACCCTAAAAAAGGACACACCCCTGGCGGGATGATACGGTACATTTTTGTTGTTTCTCGTTTGTATAAATTTTAGTGAGATTGATATTAAACATGTGTTCTTTTTCAGCGAACTGCTGATAGCATTTTACCGCTCAACAAATCAAAAACCTGGAAGAATAATTTTCTATAGGTTGGCCTAGATCCATTGAAACCAATAGTTGTGATGTGATTTCTTAATCAAGAATGTTTTTACCGCAGGGATGGGGTCAGCGAAGGGCAATTTAGCCAAGTGTTGCTGTATGAAATGGATGCTATAAGAAAGGTTCGGTACTTTCCCATGGTTTATTTTTTTATCAATCCTTTATCATTATTCTTGTATGACATTTGCATTGTTGTTTCTGATCATGAAATCAGGCTTGTGCTTCTTTACAAGAGGGATATCTTCCGCCAGTCACGTTTATTGTAGTCCAGAAGCGACATCACACAAGGTTGTTCCCGGAAGTCCATGGAAATCAGGGATCGACGGACAGAAGTGGCAATATTTTGCCTGGTTAGTTGCATTTGATTCAAAAATTGTCTCAGGGATTTTGTACTTATAATCTTTTTACTCCTAGGTACTGTTGTCGATCGTAAAATTTGTCATCCAACAGAATTCGACTTTTATTTATGTAGTCATGCTGGGATACAGGTACTGATTGAATTACTTTGATGTGAAACATACTAAAAGCATACTGGTTTCAACACTACTTCCCAGGGCATGATCGGTTGCCATTATGAAGCCCTCAAGATACTATGCTTTCAAGTCTCTACGAATATAATGTTTTTGTAATGTGTTTTTTTTTCTTATAACAGGGTACGAGCAAGCCGACTCATTATCATGTTTTATTGGACGAAAACAAATTCTCCGCAAATGCATTGCAGACCTTAACTAACAACTTGTGTTACACGTACTTAGCATTTCTCATGTTATATTTCTTTCATTTTTTCTTCTCAAGTCTTTCTTTTGTTGCTTGTAATTTCATTTTGTTCTTGCAAAAAACAGATACGCGCGGTGTACTCGTTCAGTTTCTATTGGTAAGTTTTGCAATCCTTCTATGTCGTTCATGTGTGTTAGTGTTTCATAGCAATTAAATCTACCTCATCTCTTTACAGTTCCGCCTGCATATTATGCTCACTTGGTCGCATTTAGAGCTCGCTATTACATGGAGGGCGAATCCTCTGAAACTGATTCAGGTCCGAGTCAAACGAGAGATGCGCCTATCCCAGTACAATTCTTTCCCCGAGTTAAAGATCAAGTGAAGGATGTCATGTTTTACTGCTGAAGTTCACTTCAAAATAGTGCCACTCTTTTTTGGGTTGAAAAGTAGGCTTCATTTTGCTCAACTCTAAAGGGTAATAGTCTCCATTAAGAGATGGACCTCTGTTTAAACTTAATAGTTTGTTGGCATACCGTATAACGATTTAGGGTTTATTTCAAGGTACATGACCTCTGTTATGTCCATCCGATAACACGGTTTAGTTACCGGCTTGACATTTTGAATTGTAAACATGACATATTTCTTAGTGGTTTAAATACTGATGCTAAGTTTTAATTATAGAGTATGGATCGTAGTGGTGTTAAATATTTATCTTTGTTTATCAGTTATGACGTAGAATTAAATCATTTGTTCTTCTGCTGAATGAAGTGGGTCTGGGACGGCCTGGCCTGTGGTCCTGAGTAAGAGTTACATTTTAATGTTGGGCCAGACCCATGGGCCTTAATGTGCGATGCACGCTCTGCTGTAGTGTCTAGTCGGTTGGAAGACTATTGTCTTGAAGGGACGATGACTAATGCCACCGCACCTGCCATTTGTCAATGGAGTAAGAGATTATGTGTCTGGGATAAGTGTCATTAGTTTTTTACTATAAAAAGGAGGAGACATGATCATACATTCGAAACTAGTTTTGAAGTTTTGGTGTCTCCTATCACACTCTCAAAGATTAGGACAATGCTTAAGCTTGTGTGACCTTTTTGAAAGCTATTTCTTCTTTGTTTTTGGTTTTTTCCTTATTGCTTTTAGGATAAAGAATTTACAGAAGATTATTATTATTATTATTATTAAAGACTTTGAGTTTGAATAGCTTATTTATCGAAATTGGATGGTGTTTGAGTTGGAGTTTGATAGTAAGAATGAAAACATTTGACCTCTTTGTTATCCCTAATTAAGGAAGACAAACGCGAGTAAGATAAACTTACATATAGCTTAAAAAGGATAAGATACCAAGCCTATTTATATAATTGGGATAAATATAGATAGTTGATAATAATGATGTTGATTGCCACATGATTTGTAAAATTACGATTCGGATTGTACGATCTGGAAGCACTAAATCAATTTAGGATCGATTGAGATCGAGTTTTATAGTGAAATTGAAGTAGGATCATTGTGAGCGTATAGGATCAGTACAATTCTATGATCCCACGCTTCTAAATTTTGAGATGTCATAATTTTTTGTTCGGGTTGAATCATGAGACACAATACATCAAATTAAAATTCGTTCAGAAATCTACATTCGGATGTAATTCAAAACCACAGTCTTAGGTCTAAAAATATGTCGTTTAAAGTTTTTTTGGATGCTTTGAACAATTTTCATCATTGTATTTGGGTTATTTTTCATCTCTTGCATCGTTAGGGTTGTGAAACAATTTAAAACATTCATTTAGTTGATGTTCGATAGTTTTGATCATTAAAAATATTTTTTTTCATTTCTTTCTCTAAAATTATGAGTTTTAAATATCTATCTCCTAATATTTTATTGAATCAACATGTCTTTAAAAGATTTTTTTCAACCCTTAGTGTTCGAAACAATGGAATTAATATCCGATCCTACCTATCTTACTCTTACCGATTTGATCCTACCGATTCAATTCATATCCCAAATTTACTTTCTGACCAATTTGATCCTATCGATTTAATCTAGATCCTAAATTAATCTTGCCTAGGATGACGATATTGTGTAAAAACAAAGCCAATTTGTTGGGTGAACAAAGTGTTCATGCTGTAGTTTTCTTGTAAGCTCATAACGGGAGGAATACAACAAATATATTTTATCTTAAATAATTAAGACGAAATATAAGTAGTTGACCATGATAATTACATAAAAGCAAGGTTTACCTTTTGGATTAATAAAGCATCGAGGTAGGGCTGTAAATAAATTAAACGTTCGTGAACAAGTTTGGTATTCGGCTTGGTAAAAATTTATTTATGTTCGTTCAATATAAATAAAATTAATTAAATAAAAAAGGTTGAACAACTCGTTAAGCTAAACAAACAAGCTTAAACACATATGTGTTCAGTTCTTTAACGTCCGTGAACAATGTTCGTGAACAACATTCATGAACAATGTTCACGGACCATATTCATAAAACTCTTTTCAATATACTAAATAAATAATAAAATAAAATAAAATAAATAAATTTAAATTATCAAGCTCAATAACAATCAAATAACTAAAAATTTAAAACAATCAAACAAGCTTGAATTGAGAGCTTAATAACATCTAAACAAACCAAGCTCGAATCAAACTCAACCAAGCTTGAATTGAGAGCTTGATAACATCTAAACAAACCAAGCTCAAGCTCAAGTCAAGCTTCAAATAAGCTCAAGCTCATAAAAAATAAACCAAGTCAAGCTTGAACACTCATTTTAAAAGCTTGATTCATTTTAAGCTCGGCTCGATTTGATTACCTTATCAAACAAGTTTGAACATCGAAATCTCGGCTCGGCTTATTTACAACCCTACATCGAGACGTCAAGGTTGAGCACCAAGAGGGAACCAATCTAACCTTTTTTTTTAACGAAAGCTTAGGATACGATAGGTCGAGTTGAGCCAACAAACAAGACAAACAAGTGACAAGCATTAGAAAAAAGATTGTGAAGTTAACAAAGATCTTAAAAATGATTGCCGAGTCTAGATGAACAAGTTGAAGAAATATAATTAACATAGATAATCAATCCCTTTTTTCATTTTATTTTAAATTAAAATCAAACGAATGTGAAGGGCTAGGCAATGTGATCCTACCACCATAAGTAGACAAAAATGTGGAAAACGATATGAATGATCACACTAGTGTATGAGAGACCCGATCTAAAATGAATACTTCCAAATTAAACTCAGTTGGACAAGTCACATGGTGGTCCTTCTATCACATTATGCATTATTCATTCATACCCTAAACCCTAAAAAGTTATCTTACTACGAAATAATGAAATCGACCTTTTGTTTTAGTTACGAAATATTCCCATACAACATTTTGCAATCTCTCCTAATAATGTCATTGTATGAATTCAAACCCTACACGCTTGCTAATCAAAAAATTCATTTGGATCAAATAGATTTTTGAGTGGCACACCATCAGCAAATTGGATAAAGAAGCAAGCAATTGAATAAAGGCATGGTCATTGACATGGTTGTCCTCTACATTTGATGTTATATGTTTCTAATTCAATGTTATATATTTCTACATATGATGTTACATTCTCATAATATTGCCAAAATCTAAATTACTTAATCAACTTTTGGATGACTTTCTTTATGCAATTTTTTCCCATGTTTTTTTAAAAAATTTCCGAAGATGGTTTTAGTTAGCAATAACATCATTACACGGTTTTAGGATAGATGACAAAGACAAGTAATTAACAATAGCAAGCAATTAGCAAATTGGATTCATTTCATGTCTTCTTGCAATTAACATCAAAACATTTGGACTAGTTTTTATATAGTGATGGGTGATGCGATTAAGGTTTAAAAACTTCTTCAAATAATATTGTTAACTATATGAATTCAAACTTTTAACATTTGGCTAAAAGTCCTTAATTTAGCTTGCTTATCATTAGAACACATATCTACTTACTTACTATTGAGTGTCTATTTTTGAAATTAAGATCGGACATCAAGCATGATTAATTTCCATATAGTGCGATGAGGATACGAGTAAAAAGTTCAGAAAATCACTATCAATATAATTGACTAGCAATTCAAACCTAAGGGTTAAATTCATTGTTATTGATTGGCTAGTAATTACTATGGATTCTAAGGTCTCTTTCGATGAACTAACTCAAATTCTCAAAGTGTACGTGATGCCATGGGATGGAATCGAATGCGATAAGAGATTTAAAGACATGTAACTAAGTGTTTTTTTCCTTCTTGGGTTCAAATTTCTCTTTTAAACATTTCAAATCATATTTTCAATTTATAAAAAAAAGTTAGCCATAAAAATGTGAAAGTCGATACTTCCTCACAAAAAATAACAAGAAATGATTCGATATAAACTAAACAATCAATCGGTCCAAATAAATAAATATGTGTATCAAACCCAACCTCTAGAGATTAGTTACAACTACAAGTACTCATCTAGTTCTTTAGCTCATCTCTATTTAATTGCTCAACTACTTGTTATCTAGATCCTAATTAACGACTATATTAAGTCAATTTCAGATGCATCATCTAAACCACAAATTCGGGTTAATTAAGAAATACAATATTTGAAAACCACAACTTTTCTGATTAATTAAGAATCCCTACCACAAAATTAACACGATATATATATATATAATCCTGTCTGGGAACTGAGTCAGATGAAGACTGGTGAAACTGACGTCGGTGTTAATGGAGCGACTACTTTGACACACCTTATACCCATGTGTTGGCAACTTGGACCCCCCATGTAAAACCAAAGGTCGGTAATAATGGAACTGATGGTATTTGGATCTTGCACACACCCAGATAAGCACACGAAACGTTAGAGACAAAAAAAAAAAAAAACTAGGGAAGAGACCTCTGGCGCAAACCCTCTGACGCTCAAGTCAGGTCCCTTTTCCGGCGAGGCAGTGTACGAAGGAAGAAAAAGGAACTACTGAAGATGCGTACGGATGTGCGCGTACCTGGACAATGAAGAGGACCCCCTTTTATATGATTTCACTTGCCTTTTGAGCCTGCGCGCTGCCAGAGAATGTCGGGTGTCAGGGATTATCGGGTTCGGGAAGATGTTTGACGACTTCCCATTGGCAAGAGGAAAGTTCCACTCCTATTGTGTGGCCGAACCCTGGAATATTCCCTGACTCACAGCAGTTATTTTTTGACAGGAGGTTACGATTCTCTGACATTGTTGTAGTTTAATGTTGTCCACCCTGCCCAGGTTCAATTGTAGATAGCTTGAGATGATTATTCAAATGAGGTGAAAGGACTGAACCTGAATGCCCTAGTCTGGGGTAACTGGCCAGAGGCTATCCAAGGACCATGTCTGAGCAAGATAAAAAGAATGTGCTGTGCGGAATCGTCTGGGGCTCATCTAAGACTGTGACCAAAGACCAACCTTCATGACCTGACTGGTGAAGAGTCGATCGAGGGTTGTCTAATAAATGTGTCATGGCCATATGTAAAGTCTGAGCTTGGGAGATCTGATCAGTAGGTGACAGACCAGGAACTAGTCAAAACCCCGTCCTAAGACTTAGACCTGAGGACCAGGAACTAATCAAAACCTCATCCTAAGACTTAGACCTGAGGACCCGACCTATGATGACCAATCGAGAATTATACGGATGGTGAAATGAAAAACTCCTATCTTAATTATTGACTATCACATTCTTTTAATTATTAACTATCATTTCATTTTAATTTTAACTATCATATCTTTTGACTATTGAGATTATGTTATTTAAGCATTGTATCAAAATATATATATTGCCGCGGCAAAGTCTTTCCTACGTTTTTTTGTCATTTTTTTTATTTCGTCCATAAAGTTAATTAGGAGTAAATCTCGACTCCGCGTCGCTGGCCGCCGCGTCGACGAACTTCGGCGCGCTCTTCGGCGCAGCGCCGACGGCGGTCGCGATGCCGCGCTCGGCGGAGGAGGTCGCGGGGCTCCTCCGCGCCGCCCACGCGGCGGGCTCGGTCGCGGTGTCCGCCCGCGGCCGAGGGCATTCCACTCACGGGCAGGCCCTCGCGCCGGCTGGCCTCGTCGTCGAGATGGCCCACGGCGACCTTCCCGCTCCCAGGCCGACTCCGGTGCCTGACGGCGGCAGTACTACGTGGATGTCTGGGGAGGCGACTCGTGGGCCGACGTGCTGCGATGGACGCTGTCCCACGGCGGGCTCGCGCCGAAGTCGTGGACCGATTACCTCCACCTGTCGGTAGGCGGCACGCTTTCGAACGCCGGCGTCAGCGGCCAGACTTTCCACCATGGGCCCCAGATCAACAACGTCCTCCAGCTCGACGTCGTCACAGGTCAATAAATTCTACAATTAAAATTCCAAAAAAAAATTCTCAAAATAATAAAAATAAAATAAAATTCTGAAGCTTAATTTTAGGAAAGGGAGAAGTGGTGACGTGTTCGAAGGAGGAGAACACGCCGTGCTCGGTGGGCTGGGCCAGTTCGGGATCATCACCAGGGCCCGCATCGCCCTGGAGCGGGCCCCACAGAGGGTAATTATCAACATAATTAACCGAATCAATGGCCGGTAATTAGGAACTAATAGAGCTATTAGTTGACTAATCAATTACTCAGGTGAGGTGGATCCGGGTGCTGTACGCCGACTTCACCACGTTGGACGGCGAGAGATTCGACTACGTGGAGGGGCTGTTAAAAATTAAACTTATTTTTTGTTGATAAAATTTTATGGAGATAAAATGATGATGTGACATGTCTTGACTAGAGATAGGATAGAGATAGAACTTGATGAATTGATAAGAGTTCATGGAGATAGAATTTATTTGTTTATTTATTTTTTTAAATATCATGATTATCTCATATTAGTGTTTATCCAATAAACCTATAAATATGTACTTCTTTTTCATGAATGAATAAGTTGAGTTTTCTATTTTCTTCTACTCCTCTTCCACATAGAGTTATTTCTCCTCTTCCACATTTTTCTTCTATAATTCTTTTTCTTCTCCCATAATTTCTATTTCCAACAAAGTGGTATCAGAGCTATGGCTAATGGAGGTATGGTTCCCTTCCAAGTTCCAGTACTCAAAGCGAGTAATTATGACAATTGGAAAATCAAGATGAAGGCACTTCTTGGAGCTCATGATGTTTGGGAAGTTATAGAAAAAGGTTACGTTGAGCCTCGTGACGACTCGACGTTATCTTCAACTGAAAAAGACAGTCTGAGAGATTTAAGAAAAAGAGACAAGAAGGCTCTCTTCCTCATTTATCAAGCTTTAGATGAGGATGGTTTTGAGAAGATTTCAAGTGCTACTTCAACCAAGCAAGCATGGGAAAAGCTCGAAGTCTCATATCAAGGAGAAGAAAAAGTAAAAAAGGTACGACTTCATACATTAAGAAGTCAATTTGATGCTCTTCGTATGAAAGAAGGTGAGTTAGTATCAGATTATTTTTCTAGAGTCTCTACCATTTCCAATCAACTAAAAAGAAATGATGAGAAACTAGAAGAAGTAACTATCATTGAGAAAATTCTTCGATCATTGGATTCAAAATTTGATAGCATTACAACCATCATCGAAGAGACCAAGGATCTACAAGTCATGACGATTGAGCAACTGCTGGGTTCATTACAAGCCCATGAAGAAAAGAAGAAGATAAATGAAAAAATTACTCAACAACTCCTAAAGACGACTCTTCAACCGACAAAGAAAGATGAAAGCTCCAGTAATAATAGAGGTCAACGGGGAAGAGGTCGTGGATATGGACGAGGCCGTTCTAATGAGCAAGGATGAGTCTCCAACAACAACAATGAAAGAGGAGAACATTCAACAAGAGGACGTGGAAGAGGGTATGCAAACTCGAGGTATGATAAATCTCAAGTTAAGTGCTACAATTGTGACAAATTTAGACATTATGCAAAAGAATGTAGATCGCCCAAGAATAAAGTATATGAAAGAGTAAATTATATGGAAGAAAAGAAAGAAGAAGATGACACCCTACTGCTAGCGTATAAAGATAATGAAAGAGAAGAAGATACAATTTGGTATCTCGACACTGGTTCAAGCAATCATATGTGTGGGAAAAGAAACATGTTCGTAGAGCTTGATGAATCAGTTGGTGGTAATGTATCATTCGGAGATGAATCAAAGATTGAGGTAAAAGGCAAAGGTAACATTCTCATCCGTTTGAAGAATGGAAAACATGAATTTATCTCAAATGTTTTCTTTGTACCAAATATGAAGAGCAACATCCTAAGCTTAGGACAACTTTTGGCAAAAGGGTATGATATTCATCTAAAAGATGGTATGCTCATCTTGAAAGATCATATTGGTTGCTTAATTGATAAGGTGCCTATGTCAAAAAATAGAATGTTCTTACTTAATATTCAAAATGATGATGTAAGTCATGTCGCTCTGCTTGTTGACTGGCAATGACATATCTCGATTTGGACATCTGATTTGGGAGGACTTAGAGAACGGAAAAGAGGAGATGGTGGAGGACTACATTACATCAAACATCCCGATCAAGTATGTGAAGCATGTCTACGTGGGAAGCATTTTAGAAGAAGTTCCAAGGACTCAAGTTCAAGAGCTCAAGCCTCTTGAACTACATGATATCTGTATGTTCATGGCCGATAAAGCCAAGTTCACTTGCGATAGAATTATTTCATTCTTTTCATAGATGATTTTTCTCGGAAAACTTGGGTATACTTCTTGAAGCAAAAATCGGAGGCCTTTGCATTATTTAAAGCTACCATAGAAAAGGAGAGCGGTCTCGAGGTCAAAGTTATGCATTACGATGGAGGAGAATTTACCTCAAAGGAGTTTCAAGAATTTTGTGAAGCCGACGACCCTTCGATAGACCTCAATAAAATGGGAGTGGCGGAAAGAAAGAATCGAACCATCCTTGACATGGCAAGGAGCATTCTCAAAAGCACGGCTAAAGGAACTAAGGCGTAAACGGTTGCATGATATCCAACCGATCACCAACAGTGTGGGGCAAGACACCACAAGAAGCATGGAGCGGAAGGAAACCCGGATTTCTCATCTAAAAGTTTTTGAAGTATAGCTCACGTTCATGTGCCTGATCAATCAAGAAGCAAATTGGATGATAAAAGTAAGAAGTTTATTTTTATTGGTTATGATACTAACTCAAAAGGGTATAAGCAATACAATCCAGATCTGGGAAGACAATCATCAACCGAGATGTCATATTTAATGTAATGAAGAAGAAGAATGGAATTGGGAATCTCGAAATGAAGATTACAACTTTTTCCCGTGCTTTGAAGAAGAAGATGTGGAGCAACTAAGGGTGGAGCAACCAAGGGTAGAGCAAACAAGAGAGGAGCCTACTACTCCACTAGTAACACCAACATCAAGTACTGAAGAGAATTTATCTGCATCAACTTCAAGTGAAAGAGTACCACGCTTTAGAAGCTTACGGGAAATTTATGAGGTAACTGAAAATCAAGATAATCTTACTCTATTTTGTCTCTTTGCGGATTGCGAGCCTATAGATTTCCAAGAAGCTATAAAAAGCAAAAGGTGGAAAGATGCAATGGATGAAGAAATCAAGGCGATAGAAAAGAATGACACATGGGAGTTAGCTGCACTTCCTAAAGGACATAAGGCGATTGGTGTGAAGTGGGTGTACAAAATAAAGAAGAATGCCAAAGGAGAAGTTGAAAGATATAAAGCAAGATTGGTGGCAAAAGGCTACAGTCAAAGATCTGGCATTGATTATGATGAGGTATTCGCTCCCGTTGCTCGATTAGAAACTATCAGACTAATCATTGCTTTAGCAGCTCAAAATAAGTGGAAAATACATCAAATGGATGTAAAATCTGCTTTTTTAAATGGAGTTCTTGCAGAAGAAGTCTATATTCAGCAACCATCAGGTTATGAAGTTAAAGGACAAGTAGACAGAGTTCTAAAATTGAAGAAGGCTCTCTACGGGCTAAAGCAAGCACCAAGGGCATGGAATAGCCGAATAGACAAGCACCTGCAAGAGAAAGACTTCATCAAATGTCCTTATGAACATGCATTATACATTCGTAAGGATAAAGATGTTTTGATTATATGCCTATATGCATTGACTTCACTTAAGCAATCCAAAGTTTGGAGAATTTAAAGAAGTGATGACTAAAGAGTTTGAAATGACTGATATTGGACTCATGACATACTATCTGGGCATTGAAGTGAACCAAAGGGAAGATGGAAGCTTCATCTCTCAAGCAGGTTATGCAAGAGAGATATTAAAGAAGTTCAGGATGGATAACAGTAAGTCTATAAATACCCCAGCAGAATGTGGAGTCAAGCTATCAAAGCATGATGAAGAAGAAAAAGTTGATCCAACATTTTTTAAGAGTTTGGTTGGAAGTTTACGATACTTGACGTGCACAAGGCCTGATATTCTTTATGCTGTTGGACTTGTTAGTCGCTACATGGAAGATCCAACTACTACCCACCTTAAGATCGCTAAGAGAATTTTGCGCTATATCAAAGGTACGATAGATTTTGGATTACTTTATTCAACATCTAACCACTTCAAACTTGAAGGATATAAGTGGTGATTGGGTGTGGAGATATATGATAGAAAGAGCACTATAGGATTTGTGTTCTTTATGGAGATCACTTTTACTTGGATGTCGAAAAATTATTGTCACACTTTCTACTTGTGAGCGTGAGTTGGCTACTTCATCGTGTTTCTGTCATTTGGCCTCTAAATTTATTGAATGAGTTAAGTTTACCACAAGAAGAGGCAACCAAGATACGAGTTGATAACAAGTCTACAATAGCACTAGCAAAAAATCCAGTCTTCCATGATAGAAGCAAGCACATCGATACGCGCTTTCACTATATCAGAGAATGTATTACAAGAAAAGAGGTGCAAGTGGAATACATAAAGTCTCAAGATCAAATTACTGATATTTTTACCAAGCCACTCAAATTTGAAGACTTCATCAAAATGCGATATTTGCTTGGAGTCACAAAATCAAGTTTAAGAGGGGGTGTTGAAAATTAAACTTGTTTTTTGTTGATAAAATTTTATGGAGATAAAATGGTGATGTGGCATGTCTTGACTAGAGATAGGATAGAGATAAAACTTGATGAATTGATAAGAGTTCATGGAGATAGAATTTATTTGTTTATTTATTTTTTTAAATATCATGATTATCTCATATTAGTGCTTATCCAATAAGCCTATAAATATGTACTTCTTTTTCATGAATGAATAAGTTGAGTTTTCTATTTTCTTCTACTCCTCTTCCACATAGAGTTATTTCTCCTCTTCCACATTTTTCTTCTACAATTCTTTTTCTTCTCCCATAATTTCTATTTCCAACATGGTGATCGTCGACAAAGGCCTCATCAACAACTGGAGGTCGTCCTTCTCCTCGCCTAGGAACCCGGTGAAGTTCGGCTCCGTGGCCGGCGAGCAACGCGTGCTCTACTGCTTGGAGATGGCGAAGTACTACGACGAAGACGACGGCGGCAAGGTCGACGGGACGGTGGAGAGGCTGCGGCGGCGACTGAGGTATGTTCCGGCGACGGAGTTCGCGACCGAGCTGACGTACCTGGAGTTCCTGCGGCGGGTGCACCGGGCGGAGGAGAGGCTGCGGGGGAAGGGCCTGTGGGAGGTGCCGCACCCGTGGCTCAACCTCTTCGTGCCGGCGTCACGGATCGCTGACTTTGACGCCAGCGTCTTCAGGGGGATCCTCGGAAACAACACCGGCGGCCCCGTCCTCATCTACCCCATGAACAAGCACAAGTACGTACGAACACCTGCATGCAACACAGCCAATTTCTTAACTGAAACCTGATCAGATCTCTTTAGTCCACCTCTAATTTAAAATTATAATCTTCAGATAACTTAATCATTAGCTACTTCTTAATGGATGATGTTAATTTTCTAATTCATTAAAATATCATAAACATAAAGTATGAGTTGTGATTGGTCAGCTTCCATCTATCTAATCGGGACCTTCTTACTTGTCTTGTATGCAAAATTGTCCAGCCCTGAAAAGGTTTGTGTTAGTATGATCGAGCTCTTTAAATTTGCAGGTGGGATGAGAGGAGCTCGGCGGTGACGCCGGACGAAGACGTGTTCTACTTGGTGGCCTTTCTCCGATCGGCTCTGCCGGACTCCGACGATCCGACCCAGAGCTTAACATACCTAAAACGCCAGAACCAAGAGATACTAGAGTTTTGCAACCATGCTCAGATCAAGATCAAGATCAAGCAGTACCTCCCCCACTACAAGACTCAGGAAGAGTGGGCCAGCCATTTTGGTCCAAAATGGAACCGGTTCGTCGAGCGCAAGGCTCGGTATGATCCGAAGTGCGTCTTGGGTTCGGGCCAGGGAATCTTCCAGCTTTCCTCGTCTCCCTCATCCTTGTTCCCTTCATAAAGTATCATCAGCTGCCAATTCATACCGACAAATTGATAGCACAAAGAATAAATTAAAAGACAAACAAAATGAATGTAAATGTGAGAAATATGCAAGTTAGGTCAAACTAGGGGTGTCTCCTAATCCTACCTAATGATTCATATTTTATTTTTTTTTTGTATGGTCACATGGATATGTAGATACATTACATAACAAGAATTTCGCCAAGGACTTATCATCACACTATGCCCTTGCTGGTTTCTGAGATGCAGACAAGAAGAGGCGCCATTGAGAAGATGTGTCCATGGACACATTCCTGGCAGATTCTAATAATGCTTGCTAGGTTACAATAAGAAGAGGAACTGGAACAAACTTAAGACTGTTGTTCTCCAATCTCCATGGACTCAATTTGCTCGAATTTGTCTCATTGAAATGGAGAGGGACACTTTGATTGATGAGTGAAGTATAACATTAAGGACCACATGCAGCTTGTTCCTATAATTATGGAGAGGAAGTAAATCCAAGTTTGCGCTTATTTGATGTATCCTTTTCCATTACAAATTTGCCAACATACAATTTGTTTTAAAAAAAACTAATGATTTATTTATTAAGATTAATTGTTTAAGAGGAAGCAATCCCAAAACCAGTCTTAGACCTACCAATCTACTATCATAATCGAAAAAATCCATGAAATGCTTAAAGCAGTTATTGGGTTTAGTTACCTGAATCAAAAGTGAGTATCAAACATGATGTTTAATAGTTTCTTTGATAGGCTGTTGAATCTGTGAAAGAATATATGAATGGGATCCCTTCATATCAAATGGTTCGACCAAATAGTTGCGGTCTTGAATGTTTAGGGGAAAAAAACTGGTAGCATCTTTGTCACACGCAATGAAACATAATAAGAGAGTTATGGTTCAAGTATTCTGCAATCAACTATGAAGGAAAAAGCATAGCATTCGAAGTGGAAATGACTTTTTTTTGCATTCGTAGTGGAAATGACTTTTTTATATATATATATATTGTATGGATCAAATTAATTTGTATGATTTCTCACAAAATTTCCTTCTGTTGAATCATGAACAATAATTACTGGTCCTCTCGGGGCGGTGCGATGATTAAGACATGGGGAGTTGCCACATGAGGTCTTGGGGTCGAAACTCGGCGTGACCGAACATAACCTCTCCCATGTCTTAGCCATTTACACTAATGGCTAGTAGTCACCCGTGATTTATCTCCTCCATGTTATGTAATAAATCCTTGAGCAAGCAAAGACTAATTTGTAAACCCTTCATGGAATGCACAATCTCTGATATTAATGTGAGACAAGATTCTTTAGTAAAAAAACCCTGGATAAAAAATCAAATAAAAAACTAAAACATCTTTCACATTTTAGCTTTAAGATCATATCGTTAGTCATTCAACGAGGAACACCGTGAAATCTAGACAAGACAAAGCCAACTCTAGATTGGGGATTGCATATAAAATTATAAGGCTTCAAGGTTGGTGTAAATCCTTGATCAACTACAGGCCCAAGATATATTAGATGTATCTAAATTGCCTGAGGTTACGCAATGTTTTGTATACGTCAAGTCTAATGAACAAACTGAAAGCAGGCAACAAAAATCTCTGGATGGAAGAGGATCACTATATTAGTCACAATGTCTATCTATATGCAGGCATCTTATTATTAAAAAAAAAAAAGAGAGAGAGAGAGAGATAGTTTGGGTCAAAATGAACTGTTAATGTAGGAATCACAAGTGCCTATAATACACTTGTTGGGGTTGGAGACCACCTTAACTTTCTTTGTGCCAACCTTGCTGAAAAAATTATAGGAGTAAGATTGATCCGTCTAATCCCATTGTCATTATTAAAGACAAACAATATTTTCTCTTATGGGAGTGTATAACTTTGTACATTGATTTTACTTATCATCAGCATCATATAAACTTTCTTACTCTATGGGATGCTCATTGCTGCTCATTGACTGCCAATGGCCCTACTGGACCAAAATGATCATTCTGTCTTTCACTTACGATATGTATCTTGCTTCTCCTTTCTTAAGATAACTGGTCAAAAGGACACCACTGAACTTCATTCATTGAGTTATAGGGGTTGGTTGAAGAGAAGTGATAAAAAAAAAACATCAGGGTATTCATTCATTCACTCGCTAGGATAATCTCGCCTCTTCAACCCATCAATTTTCATCAATAGCTTGATAAAGTCATTCTTAAGCAGAAGATTTTGTTAGAATGCTAGTCATCCTAACCAAGTTCTCCCAAGAGACAAACATATATTGCAAATGAAAGGAATACAAGCTCCTGCTAGCATTGATTTCAACATTAGTTGTTTCTACATTGATGCACATGATTCATGTCAGTAGCTGTGCACAACCTCATTTCATTCTAACTTGAACCGAGGTAAGTCCAAAACTATCAGATCTTTCATATTTTGAAGAGAAACAGGATTTATGAAATGAAGGGCTCAAGGTCGGACTGAGCTAGTTGGTACGAACACTCAGACCTTTGGCACAACAAGAGACTGTCCTGGTTAGAACATCCATGACCAAGACAAGCACAATATTGATACAAACACCCATTGATTGCTCAATCACATGATCAAAAAAGCATGTAAACCTAAGCACGCCAAAAAGTAATAATTTAAATGGTTATTTCTGTCCATTTAAGCGAGCATATGCTTTCGAAGCTTATCAAAATCTTTTCTATGTCAAAATTGAGTACCTGGTAGATTTATGAGCTTGTCGATGTCCTCCAGGATATGGCATTGTCTTTCCAATCACGAAACCCTCCTTCGCGCCCTTTCCAAATGTTTGATTCGAGGATTTGGTTCATCGATCGAACCTGGTACGGAAATAGATCAGATCCATAGGCAAAGGTTTTGACGTCTGAAGCGCCACGCGCAGATGCACCCTGGCCATCCATCTGGGAGGCGTGCGAGAAGACGAACCACCAGGCGACAGGCAAATCGATCTTATTCCTTCTCCCTAAGAGGAGATTTACACGGAACAAAGAAAGGACGGTGGTGAAGGCCGAAGAAGAGACGCCGCGGCGCAGGACAAGGGCGGCGCCAGGGAGACGGAAGAAGAGATTTACCGCCGCCGCACTGGACGACGGAGGATTGATTAATTCCATTTTGGCCCCTTGAAAATTAATTAATTTTTAAGAAAATACTCAAATATTTTCAGAAACTCTTTATAATTTGTTCCCCATTTTTTAAAATAATATTTATTAAAATCAAGCTGTAAAAACATCTATTAAATGATGTCAAAAAGTTGAAAATTATCTCATTCCACACTATTATTTCAATTTAAGTGTTTTTTACATAAATAAATAATATAAGTTTATATATATATATATATTAACTAATTCAAAAAATTTTAGATGGCATAGAGTGTGAGTTAGTTCATGATTCACTGGTAGAGCTTTATGGATCGCAACTATTTTAAGTAGTCTCCTTTAATGGGGATTAATAGGTTTAAAGTTGCTATAAAACCCTTAACGAGTATCACTATTTGTTTGTTATGATTGATCCAATCTGGGTAAACCCTATCAAGTCATCACCCTATCTCGACATGTATGCTAGGCCGATGCCCTCCGACTTCCTCTAACCGCGTCGCCATAGTGACGCTAGGGCAGCAAAGAACCTTGATCAAACGTGCTATTATTGGCCTCAACCTTCGACAGTTCTTGACACAGAATCGACCTCAGTAGGAATAGCCTATTTGGAAAGTGATATTGAGTTAACAACAAGACAATACGACGGTCCGCTTGTGCGAATGGCTAGTGGATGATGCCTCGCTCGTGTAGTCATCCACGTGACACACCTAAGGTGTAGCATTTGTAAAGCACAAAAGAAATTCGCTAGAAAATCTGTAAACAGTTACAGTGGATGACAATGAGCAGATCTCAACAAGTTCTTCTTGTTTGTTGTCGGAAGAGTAATCACGAGAAAATCGAATAGCCCTTCGTATTCCATGAGTCAAATCCCTCTCTACTGGATATTCTCCTTGCACACCCTCAAGCTTCGTTCCCTTCTCTTACCTCTGCTTTGAATCCTTGGCTTGGAAGCCCATTTATAAGAAGATTGAGGAAGACAAAGGGGAAGGGGTGCCCCTTCGTCTCCTTGACATTTGCATCAATGAAGGACATGAAGGGGAAGAGACACTCCTTCGTCTCCTCAATGTCTAACATCTCCCACTCGTGCAAGTCAATCCATAAAGGTTAATTATATGGCCACAAAGACCATGTAAGTCACATAGACTATGATTAGTCACAAAGCATATCACAAAGACCATAATAAATGCTAATTAGTCACAAAGGTCAAATAAGAACATTCATTCCATACATTAGAGAGAAATGATTCATACGACGGCAAGCACACTGAGCAATAATTGCTAAGAAAATTATTACACCTTACATAGTTGTTCTATAGAATGAATCAGAGACATTAATTACTTGTCCTGATTCTAGATTAAATTATTTACATCAATATGAACATATCTAATCTCTCATAATGACTATTATGTTAAAAACATGTTCAACATCTCCAATAAACACAATTATTCATAATTACATTTTATGTACTGAATAAAAATGTAATAAGTATCAGTAAATAATTGTTAATATAAATCGATCTTAATATTCTTTTTTAGCTAGAATGTATTCATTCTAATCGACCGCTTTTCTAATTATGCTCTATAGACTAAATCACCTATAGCTAATAGGAAACATGCTAAACTAGCATATACTGATCAAAACTTCAAATAGACAGCTAAATAGTCACTTAGGGTAAGATTGAGTTTAACTTATAATCTCAAGGGTCTCACATAGTAGAGAAACATATATTCATTCTCCTATTATCCTTTGTGTCGCCATAACACATATGGTATGAATCACATGCTACGATTTTATTCTCTTTATTAAAAAGAGCGCATATTTTTTTGCAAAAATCTAATATCGTACAGATTTTGATCTAGACATACCTAATGTCTAATCCTGAATTCAACATATGAATTTTAATCTGGCTTTAAGCAGATTCAGTAAATGGTGGGTTCATTTACTCCAATCTGTTGGATCGGAAAGATGCTAGAGGGGGTAAATAGCGTTCGTTATTTTTTTTTTTTTTCAAAAATCGAGAATATGCAGCGGAAAAGAAAGAAGAAAGTACAAATGCTAACACTATTCCAAGGCCTACACTCGTTGGTGCTTTCGTTGGGCAATCACTATCAGTTTGAAAATGAGTTACAAAGATTTGAGTACAAGAACTGAAATGTAAATGATACCAACAGACAGAAAGAATATTTGAAGAAGTCTTTATTTTTCAAACTTTAGAATAGCCTTTCGGTGTCATAAGAGCTTTTTCAGAGCAGCGCGCGAATATGAAAGTCGAAGCAGATGATTCTCTGAAGGTGTTGGTCGAAGGCCTTTATATAGGCTCATTATGGGCGCCTAGAATCCCTTTGGGCACTTCAACCATCGTCGACATGGCGATTTCTCATTGAAACTTGATCTGTCAAGTTTTTCCACCTCTAGGCGCCCGGACACTCTCCGAGCGCCTGGACTGTTGACGTGGGTTCAGTCAATCATCGCGCTCCAACTCAACTTCTAGATGACTTTTCTGGTCCAGGCGCCTGGACCAACTCTTTGTTGGTGCGGTTAGTACTAACAGTCTAACTTAGATTTTGATGAATGACAAAGT